>NC_084557.2:53625691-53630691 GCF_033978685.3 Nerophis lumbriciformis
CGTGTTTGTGTTCGTGTGTGTGTGTGTGTGTGTGTGTGTGTGTGTGTGTGTGTGTGTGTGTGTGTGTGTGTGTGTGTGTGTGTGTGTGTGTGTGTGTGTGTGTGTGTGTGTGTTCCTGAGACTCCCTCTGGTGGCAGAAAACTGTATTAAAGTGAAATTAAAATCCAAACCTCCATGGGCACTTTTGTTAAATACTTTAATTATAGACTCAATGATAGTCAACAACTTTAAAGCACAGTAGCGTAGTAGACCTAAGTATTCATTAAACACCAAGAAAGGGCATAAGCAACGCCAACACTGTCATAAATATGTGCCATAAAGTGAAAGAACACTGTCATAAACATGACAGGAGTGTTCTGCAAAACCGCTACTCAAAGCTTGTCTTGTTGGCAGGACCACTGTGCTGTTTTTTGTCAAATACTACAAAAATAGCCAAAGATCCTCGGTATAGGAGGAGCACTTTTTGTGGGACCTACTGCAAAAAACTAGCCAAAAATCCTCTCAATGAGAGGAGTGCTGTGCTTTTTTTGTGGATCAAGGGCAAAAAATAGTAAAATAGTCTCTGTATGGGAGGAGCACCCTGCTGTTTTTGTGGATCTACTGCAAAAACTAGTCAAAGATCCTCTGTATGGGAGAAGTACTGTGCTGATTTTTGTGGAACAAGTGCCAAAAAACTAGTCAAAGATCCTCTTTATGGGAGGAGCGCTCTGCTGTTTTTGTGGATCTACTGGGAAAAAATTATCAAAGATCCTCTCTCTGGAAGAAGTGTTGTGCTGTTTTTGTGGATCGAGTGCAAAAAACTAGTCAAATATCCTCTGTATGGGAGGAGCGCGCTGCTGTTTTTGTGGATTTGCTGCAAAAACTAGTCAAAGATCCTCTTTATGGGAGGAGCGCTCTGCTGATTTTGTGGATCAAGTGCAAAAAACTAGTCAAATATCCTCTTTATGGGAGGAGCACTCTGCTGTTTTTGTGGACCTAGTGCAAAAATTAGTCAAATATCCTCTGTATGGGAGGAGCTCACTGCTGTTTTTGTGGATCTACTGCAAAAACTAGTCAAATAGTCTCTGTATGGGAGAAGTACTGTGCTGCTTTTGTGGATCAAGTGCAAAAATCTAGTCAAAGATCCTCTTTATGGGGGGAGCGCTCTGCTGTTTTTGTGGACCTAGTGCAAAAACTAGTCAAATATCCTCTGTATGGGAGGAGCTCACTGTTGTTTTTGTGGATTTACTGCAAAAACTAGTCAAAGATCCTCTTTATGGGAGGAGCGCTCTGCTGTTTTTGTGGATCAAGTGCAAAAAACTAGTCAAATATCCTCTTTATGGGAGGAGTGCTCTGCTGTTTTTGTGGATCAAGTGCAAAAAAACTAGTCAAATATCCTCTGTATGGGAGGAGCGCTCTGCTGTTTTTGTGGACGTAGTGAAAAAACTAGTCAAATATCCTCTGTATGGGAGGAGCTCACTGCGGTTTTTGTGGATCTACTGCAAAAACTAGTCAAAGAGTCTCTGTATGGGAGAAGTACTGTGCTGCTTTTGTGGATCAAGTGCAAAAAACTAGTCAAAGATCCTCTTCATGGGGGGAGCACTCTGCTGTTTTTGTGGACCTTGTGCAAAAATTAGTCAAATATTCTCTGTATGGGAGGAGCTCTCTGCTGTTTTTGTGGATCTACTGGAAAGAAAATTGTTAAAGATTATCTGTATGGGAGGAGCTATGTGCTGTTTTTGTGGATCTACTGGGAAACAATTGTCAAAGATCCTCTCTCTGTAAGAAGTGTTGTGCTGTTTTTGTGGATCGAGTGCAAAAAACTAGTCAAAGATCCTCTTTATGGGAGGAGCACTCTGCTGTTTTTGTGGATCAAGTGCAAAAAACGAGTCAAATATCCGCTTTATGGGAGGAGCGATCTGCTGTTTTTGTGGATCAAGTGCAAAAAACTAGTCAAATATCCTCTGTATGGGAGGAGCGCTCTGCTGTTTTTTTGGACGTAGTGAAAAAACTAGTCAAATATCCTCTGTATGGGAGGGGCTCACTGCTGTTTTTGTGGATCTACTGCAAAAACTAGTCAAATAGTCTCTGTATGGGAGAAGTACTGTGCTACTTTTGTGGATCAAGTGCAAAAAAACTAGTCAAAGATCCTCTTTATGGGGGGAGCGCTCTGCTGTTTTTGTGGACCTAGTGCAAAAATTAGTCAAATATCCTTTGTATGGGAGGAGCTCTCTGCTGTTTTTGCGGATCTACTGGGAAAAAATTGTGAAAGATCCTCTCTCTGGAAGAAGTGTTGTGCTGCTTCTGTGGTTCGAGTGCAAAAAACTAGTCAATGATCCTCTGTATGGGAGGAGCGCGCTGCTGTTTTTGTGGACCTAGTGCAAAAACAAGTCAAATATCCTCTGTATGGGAGGAGCTTACTGCTGTTTTTGTGGATTTACTGCAAAAACTGGTCAAAGATCCTCTTTATGGGAGGAGCGCTCTGCTGTTTTTGTGGATCAAGTGAAAAAAAACTAGTCAAATATCCTCTGTATGGGAGGAGCGCTCTGCTGTTTTTGTGGACGTAGTGAAAAAAACTAGTCAAATATCCTCTGTATGGGAGGAAGTCACTGCTGTTTTTGTGGATCAACTGCAAAAACTAATCAAAGAGTCTCTGTATGGGAGAAGTACTGTGCTGCTTTTGTGGATCAAGTGCAAAAAACTAGTCAAAGATCCTCTTCATGGGGGGAGCACTCTGCTGTTTTTGTGGACCTAGTGTAAAAATTAGTCAAATATCCTCTGTATGGGAGGAGCTCTCTGCTGTTTTTGTGGATCTACTGGGAAAACATTGTCAAAGATCCTCTCTCTGGAAGAAGTGTTGTGCTGTTTTTGTGGATCGAGTGCAAAAAACTAGTCAATGATCCTCTGTATGGGAGGAGCGCGCTGCTGTTTTTGTGGACCTAGCGCAAAAACTAGTCAAATATCCTCTGTATGGGAGGAGCTCTCTGCTGTTTTTGTGGATCTGCTGGAAAAAAAAGTGTTAAAGATTATCTGTATGGGAAGAGTTATATGCTGTTTTTGTGGATCTACTGGGAAAAAATTGTCAAAGATCCTCTCTCTGGAAGAAGTGTTGTGCTGTTTTTGTGGATCGAGTGCAAAAACCAAGTCAATGATCCTCTGTATGGGAGGAGCATGCTGCTGTTTTTGTGGACCTAGTGCAAAAACTAGTCAAATATCCTCTGTATGGGAGGGGCTCACTGCTGTTTTTGTGGATTTACTGCAAAAACTAGTCAAAGAGTGTCTGTATGGGAGAAGTAATGTGCTGCTTTTGTGGATCAAGTGCAAAAAACTAGTCAAAGATCCTCTTTATGGGAGGAGCGCTCTGCTGTTTTTGTGGACCTAGTTGAACAACTAGTCAAATATCCTCTGTATGGGAGGAGCTCTCTGCTGTTTTTGTGGATCTACTGGGAAAAAAATTGTTAAAGATTATCTGTATGGGAGGAGTTATGTGCTGTTTTTGTGGATCTACTGGGAAAAAATTATCAAAGATCCTCTCTCTGGAAGAAGTGTTGTGCTGATTTTGTGGATCGAGTGCAAAAACTAGTCAAATATCCTCTTTATGGGAGGAGCGCTCTGCTGTTTTTGTGGACCTAGTTCAAAAACTAGTCAAATGTCCTCTGTATGGGAGGAGCGCTCTGCTGTTTGTGTGAATCAAGTGCAAAAAACTAGTCAAATATCCTCTGTATGGGAGGAGCTCACTGCTGTTGTGGATCTACTGGGAAGAACTAGTCAAAGATCCTAGTATTGTGGCACAAACCGCTGTCACAGCCATTCAAGTTCTGGTGTCACTGATATGATTCTCAGGTTTCCAACACGCACCTCAAAAGTATCCTCAAAGAAAATAAAAGTCATTTGAGGATTTTTTTTTCCTCTCTTCTCCTCCTCGCTCATCTGGCTTCTTTCCTCATCTGCTGGGCAAGGACTAGGATCTTGTAACGGAGACACCCCCCCCACCCCCCCCCCCCTCTTCCAAATGTTACTAGGTTGGCACGCTGCTTTGAAGCTCCTCCTCTTTCCAAGGGAAGAAAAGTGCACGTGATAAGGCCTAACTGGCCTGCTGCAATTACAGACATGAACTATCTGCAGGCGGGTGCAGGGGCCCCGACAAGAGACAGGGGCCCCGGCGGGAGAAGACGCCACCACAGAAGCCCCTCTTTTGTGTCGACTCGAGGCATGTTGGCGGTTTCAAAAACACGCCTCGACTAAATTGCAGGCGGATTTTGAGGTGCGATCAAAGTTAAGGCGCAAAGAGACGCCTCGTTGATGTCGCCGCTGGAGAAAGTTGAGGGCCTTTGTTTGTTCTGTGGAGCCACTTTAGTCCTGTTAGTGCGGGCCCTTCAATAGAAGCAGTGATGGATGCTGTGCCTCACACTTCTTTTCTGTAGTTCACTTTTACCACACTGCAGGGGGCATTGAACGCACCATCAATCAATCAATCAAAGTATTAAGTTCAAGTTAAATTAGCAATGATAGTCACACACACACACACACACACACACACACACACACACACACACACACACACACACACACACACACACACACTCTAGGTGAAATTATTCTCTGCATTTGACCCATCACCCTTGATCACCCCCTGGGAGGTGAGGGGAGCAGTGAGCAGCAGTGGTGGCCGCAGACACACACACACACACACACACACACTGTACTCAGACACACACACACACACACACACACACACACTGTACTCAGACACACACACACACACTGTACTCAGACACACACACACACACACACACACACTGTACTCAGACACACACACACACACACACTGTACTCAGACACACACACACACACACACTGTACTCAGACACACACACACACACACACACACACTGTACTCAGACACACACACACACACTGTACTCAGACACACACACACACACACACTGTACTCAGACACACACACACACACACACACTGCGCTTTGAGTCACTAGAGAAAAGCGCTATATAAATATAATT
>NC_084557.2:53633191-53745691 GCF_033978685.3 Nerophis lumbriciformis
CACACACGCACACACTCTACTCAGACACACACACACTCACACACTCTGTACTCAGACACAAACACACTCACACACACACTGTACTCAGACACACACACACACACACACACACACTCTACTCAGACACACACACACTCACACACACTGTACTCAGACACACACACACTCACACACACACTGTACTCAGAGACACACACGCCCAGCCTAATGTGACAGACAAAGTCACAAATCAAGTGACGAGAGAACACACACACACACACACACACACACACACACACACACACACACACACACACACACACACACACACTTGGGTGGTACCCAGAGGCATTTTTCACTTCATGTTAATTTCCTTCTAAAAAGGACCCCTGGGTCAGGAAGGACCAAGCTAGGACGCCCTTTAGCTACCAGTGTTTAGTACCCTGTGCTACCAGTGCTTGGTACCCCGTGCTAGCAGTGCTTGGTACCCTGTGCTACCAGGGCTTGGTACCCCGTGCTACCAGTGCTTGGTACCCCGTGCTACCAGTGCTTGGTACCCCGTGCTACCAGTGTTTGGTACCCCGTGCTACCAGTGTTTAGTACCCTGTGCTACCAGTGCTTGGTACCCTGTGCTACCAGTGCTTGGGACCCCGTGCTATCATTGCTTGGTACCCTGTGCTACCAGTGCTCGGTACCCCGTGCTACCATTGCTTGGTACCCCGTGCTACCAGTGCTTGGTACCCCGTGCTACCAGTGCTTGGTACCCTGACTCGATACAGCACTGGACGATGTACACAGTGGGCCTGATCTACTAAGATCCTATTAACAGGTGCTAAATAGCTAAAATGATGTGTACAGTTGCATGTGATCTACTAAGACCGTACTATACCGACTGTCACCATGGAAACACTCATTTCCCTCCACCTTTATGGCATCCTATGGTGCAACCTGTTGTTGACACGCAGCATACAAATATAAAACTATGCACCACCTTTTCTCGGCCATGTGAGCGTGCCAGAGGTGCACTCTGGGAGGCGCTGCGGTGCTGCTTACACCAGCCAGTTTCTGTTCCTGTCCCGTGCTTTTATTTTGGCGGCTCTTCCGGTTTTGTTGGTGTTTTCCCGTGGCTGCTTCACTTCTGTCCCGGAGCATTTCCCCTCACCCAAGTAAAACTATTTAAGTTGACAATTTGTCTACCTTGGTTGTCGGGACATTGCTGCTGTTATCTGTTCACCGGTGACTATAGAGGATTCTTTAGACGCTAAGCCCAAATACGCACTACTTTGTGGACGCTGTCTGCTCCAAGTTTCATTGGAAGTGTTTTTTGCTGTGTTCCAGCATTTTGTTTTGTGTCTTTTATAGTCTGCTCGTTTGGAGCACTTCCCGTCTGGTTTTGTTAAATACCCTTTTTTTACTTCACGATGCTACCTCCTTCGTCTGCATCCTAAAAATCACAACAACTGCGTCTTCCACGGCGCATCCTTACCTTGGCTTGACAGTTGTCTTGTGATTGCGCGTCTGGAATGGCAAGGAAATTAATATTTCAATATGTTTTTTCATATATAATATTTATTACAATATTAGATCTCTTTTCGTCCCAAAAAAATAAACACCATTTAGAAACAATAATAATAATAATAATAATTAATTACATTTGTAACACACTTTACATTTGTTAAAATCTCGGTGTGCTACAAGGTATAAAAAATAAAAATAAAATTAACAAAAGTACAAAAAAATAAAAAATAAAAAATAAAATAAAATAAAATAAAATAAAATAAAATAAAATAAAATAAAATAAAATAAAGTAAAAAAATAAAATAAAATAAAAAATAAAAAATAAAAATAAAAAATAAAATCAAAATAAAAATGATAATAATTAAAAAAAAAAAAAAAATTAAAAAAAACACCAGCAAAAAACAAAACTAATCAATTGAATTTGTTTTACTTGCTGTTTGCAACATTTACACAGATGCCTAGAGGGCGCCAACTTTCCAATGTATTTCACGCAGTATATCCCACCCTCTTACAGCTTCTCGTACGTAACGACGTAACGACGGAACTATGTACGTCGTAACACACGCACACGCGCATTAGCTTTAAGTTTTGTTAGCGATCATTAGCAATTTGGATAGCTAACGTTAGCTGTCTTCGAATATAAACAACAACATTACTGCAAATTTGTTAAGTTCGTTTTTTTATTCATCTCCTTCATTGATGTGCATTTTCTGATCAATAGACAATTAAACTTTAGCAACTAAACACTTATTTAAACACCTAAGATTGAGAATGAACAGGATGAAGAAAATCATATATTTCCTGCCCCCTTCAACATAATAAGTAGTCTTACTTCATGGATAGTTCAGATTCACAAGCATACAAACCAAACAAATACATCCAAATATAATGAAAAGAAAAACAAGTGCTGCTGGGTCAATTTGGTGAAACAAGCTCAACCTGTAAGTTTCCTTTCGGTTCTGTCCGCCGTTTTAATCCCCCACCCTGCTTCTTCTATTTTGTCGTTTCTGGCGGACGGCACCATGCGCAAATAACAGTAGCTCTGACAAAAGTTTTGACTTGAAGAAATGTGTTTTTGTACTTGCGAATAATTGTTTTTTTGATTTGAAGACATTTTTTTGCTTACAAATCATTCTTTTTATTGAAGAAAATAGATTTTTTTTTTGCTTGCAAATTGTTTTTTTTTACTTTCAGAAAGTTGTTTTTATACTTGACAATAGTTTGTTTCACTTGCGGACAGTTGCTTTTATACATTCAAATCATTTTTTACCTGCATAAAATTGTTTTTATACTTGAAATTTGTTTTTTTTACTTGCAGAAAGTTGTTTTTATACATGCAAACATTTTTGGACTTGCATACAATTGTTTTTATGCTTGAAAATCTTTTGTTTTTACTTGCAGAAAGTTGTTTTTATACTTGCGAATATTTTTTTTTACTTGAAAATCGTTTTTTTACTGGCAGAAAGTTGTTTTTTTAATTGCAAATACTTTTTTTACTTACATAAAATTGTTTTAATACTTTAAAATGTTTTTTTTTACTTGCAGAAAGTTGTTTATTTACTCCCAAATATTTTTTTTTACTTGCATAAAATTGTTTTTATACTTGAAAATATTTTTTTTACTTGCAGAAAGTTGTTTTTATACATGTAAATATTTGTTTTACTTGCATAAAATAGTTGTTATACTTGAAAAAAAATTGTTTTACTTGCGTAAAATAGTTTTTATTCTTGAAAATCGTTTTTTTTACTTGCAGAAAGTTGTTTTTATACTTGCGAATATTTTTTTTTACTTGAAAATCGTTTTTTTACTTGCAGAAAGTTGTTTTTTTAATTGCAAATACTTTTTTTACTTGCATAAAATTGTTTTAATACTTGAAAATCGTTTTTTTACTTGCAGAAAGTTGTTTATTTACCCGCAAATAAATTTTTTTACTTGCATAAAATTGTTTTTATACTTGAAAATATTTTTTTACTTGCAGAAAGTTGTTTTTATACATGTAAATATTTTTTTTTACTTGCATAAAATAGTTTTTATACTTGAAAAAAAAATTGTTTTACTTGCGTAAAATAGTTTTTATTCTTGAAAATCGTTTTTTTTTACTTGCAGAAAGTTGTTTTTATACTTGTGAATATTTTTGTTTACTTGAAAATCGTTTTTTTACTTGCAGAAAGTTGTTTTTTTAATTGCAAATACTTTTTTTTACTTGCATAAAATTGTTTTAATACATGAAAATTGTTTTTTTACTTGCAGAAAGTTGTTTTTTTTACTCGCAAATTGTTTTTTTTACTTGTATAAAATTGTTTTTATACTTGAAAATCGTTTTTTGACTTGCAGAAAGTTTTTTTTACTTGCAATTACGTTTTTTTGCTTGCATAAAATTGTTTTAATACTTGAATATCGTTTTTTTTACTTGCAGAAAGTTGTTTTTATACATGCAAATATTTTTTTTACTTGCTTAAAATTGTTTTATACTTGAAAATCTTTTTTTTACTTACAGAAAGTTGTTTTTATACATGCAAGCAAATCATTCTTTTTACATGCATAAAATAGTTTTTATACTTGAAAATAGTTTTTTTTACTTGCATAAAATTGTTTTTATTCTTGAAAATTGATTTTTTTTCTTGCAGAAAGTTGTTTTTATACATGCAATTAATTTTTTTACTTGCATAAAATAGTTTTTATACTTGAAAATAGTTTTTTTTACTTGCATAAAATTGTTTTAATACTTTAAAATCGTTTTTTTACTTGCAGAAAGTTGTTTATTTACTCGCAAATATATTTTTTTTACTTGCATAAAATTGTTTTTATACTTGAAAATATTTTTTTTACTTGCAGAAAGTTGTGTTTATACATGTAAATATTTGTTTTACCTGCATAAAATAGTTTTTATACTTGAAAAAAAAATTGTTTTACTTGCGTAAAATAGTTTTTATTCTTGAAAATAGTTTTTTTTTACTTGCAGAAAGTTGTTTTTATACTTGCGAATATTTTTGTTTACTTGAAAATCGTTTTTTTACTTGCAGAAAGTTGTTTTTTTAATTGCAAATACTTTTTTTTACTTGCATAAAATTGTTTTAATACATGAAAATTGTTTTTTTACTTGCAGAAAGTTGTTTTTTTACTCGCAAATTGTTTTTTTTACTTGTATAAAATTGTTTTTTTTACTTGTATAAAATTGTTTTTATACTTGAAAATCGTTTTTTGACTTGCAGAAAGTTTTTTTTACTTGCAATTACGTTTATTTGCTTGCATAAAATTGTTTTAATACTTGAATATCGTTTTTTTACTTGCAGAAAGTTGTTTTTATACATGCAAATATTTTTTTTACTTGCTTAAAATTGTTTTATACTTGAAAATCTTTTTTTTACTTACAGAAAGTTGTTTTTATACATGCAAGCAAATCATTCTTTTTACATGCATAAAATAGTTTTTATACTTGAAAATAGTTTTTTTTACTTGCATAAAATTGTTTTTATTCTTGAAAATTGATTATTTTTCTTGCAGAAAGTTGTTTTTATACATGCAATTAATTTTTTTACTTGCATAAAATAGTTTTTATACTTGAAAATAGTTTTTTTTACTTGCATAAAATTGTTTTTATACTTGAAAATTGTTTTTTTACTTGCAGAAAGTTGTTTTTATACTTGCAAATATTTTTTTTACTTGCATAAAATTGTTTTAATACTTTAAAATCGTTTTTTTACTTGCAGAAAGTTGTTTATTTACTCGCAAATATATTTTTTTTACTTGCATGAAATTGTTTTTATGCTTGAAAATATTTTTTTTACTTGCAGAAAGTTGTGTTTATACATGTAAATATTTGTTTTACTTGCGTAAAATAGTTTTTATTCTTGAAAATCGTTTTTTTTTACTTGCAGAAAGTTGTTTTTATACTTGCGAATATTTTTGTTTACTTGAAAATCGTTTTTTTACTTGCAGAAAGTTGTTTTTTTAATTGCAAATACTTTTTTTTACTTGCATAAAATTGTTTTAATACATGAAAATTGTTTTTTTACTTGCAGAAAGTTGTTTTTTTACTCGCAAATTGTTTTTTTTACTTGTATAAAATTGTTTTTATACTTGAAAATCGTTGTTTGACTTGCAGAAAGTTTTTTTTACTTGCAATTACGTTTTTTTGCTTGCATAAAATTGTTTTAATACTTGAATATCGTTTTTTTTACTTGCAGAAAGTTGTTTTTATACATGCAAATATTTTTTTTACTTGCTTAAAATTGTTTTATACTTGAAAATCTTTTTTTTACTTACAGAAAGTTGTTTTTATACATGCAAGCAAATCATTTTTTTTACATGCATAAAATAGTTTTTATACTTGAAAATAGTTTTTTTTACTTGCATAAAATTGTTTTTATTCTTGAAAATTGATTTTTTTTCTTGCAGAAAGTTGTTTTTATACATACAATTAATTTTTTTACTTGCATAAAATAGTTTTTATACTTGAAAATAGTTTTTTTTACTTGCATAAAATTGTTTTTATACTTGAAAATTGTTTTTTTACTTGCAGAAAGTTGTTTTTATACTTGCAAATATTTTTTTTACTTGCATAAAATTGTTTTAATACTTTAAAATCGTTTTTTTACTTGCAGAAAGTTGTTTATTTACCGGTACTCGCAAATATATTTTTTTTACTTGCATAAAATTGTTTTTATACTTGAAAATATTTTTTTTACTTGCAGAAAGTTGTGTTTATACATGTAAATATTTGTTTTACTTGCATAAAATAGTTTTTATACTTGAAAAAAAAATTGTTTTACTTGCGTAAAATAGTTTTTATTCTTGAAAATCGTTTTTTTTTACTTGCAGAAAGTTGTTTTTATACTTGCGAATATTTTTGTTTACTTGAAAATCGTTTTTTTACTTGCAGAAAGTTGTTTTTTTAATTGCAAATACTTTTTTTTACTTGCATAAAATTGTTTTAATACATGAAAATTGTTTTTTTACTTGCAGAAAGTTGTTTTTTTACTTGCAAATTGTTTTTTTTACTTGTATAAAATTGTTTTTATACTTGAAAATCGTTTTTTGACTTGCAGAAAGTTTTTTTTACTTGCAATTACGTTTTTTTGCTTGCATAAAATTGTTTTAATACTTGAATATCGTTTTTTTACTTGCAGAAAGTTGTTTTTATACATGCAAATATTTTTTTTACTTGCTTAAAATTGTTTTATACTTGAAAATCTTTTTTTTACTTACAGAAAGTTGTTTTTATACATGCAAGCAAATCATTTTTTTTACATGCATAAAATAGTTTTTATACTTGAAAATAGTTTTTTTTACTTGCATAAAATTGTTTTTATTCTTGAAAATTGATTTTTTTCTTGCAGAAAGTTGTTTTTATACATGCAATTAATTTTTTTACTTGCATAAAATAGTTTTTATACTTGAAAATAGTTTTTTTTACTTGCATAAAATTGTTTTTATACTTAAAAATTGTTTTTTTACTTGCAGAAAGTTGTTTTTATACTTGCAAATATTTTTTTTACTTGCATAAAATTGTTTTAATACTTGAAAATCGTTTTTTTACTTGCAGAAAGTTGTTTTTTATACTTACTAATAACTTTTTTTACTTGCATAAAATTGTTTTTATACTTGAAAATTGTTTTTTTTACTTGCAGAAAGTAACATTTGTTTTACTTGCATAAAATTGTTTTTATACTTGAAAATATATTTTTACCTGCAGAAAATTGTTTTTAACATGCAAATTATTTTTTTTACTTGCATAAAATAGTTTTTGTACTTGAAAATAGTTTTTTTTACTTGCATAAAATTGTTTTTATTTTTGAAACTTGTTTTTTTACTTGCAGAAAGTTGTTTTTATAGTTGCGAATATTTTTTTTTACTTGCATAAAATTGTTTTTATACTTGAAAATCGTTTTTTACGTGCAGAAAGTTGTTTGTATACATGCAAATACTTTTTTTTACTTGCATACAAGTGTTTTTATACTTGAAAATCGTTTTTTTACTTGCAGAAAGTTGTTTTTATACATGCAATTATTTTTTTACTTGCATAAAATTGTTTTTATACTTGAAATTATATTTTTTTACATGCATTAAAAATGTTTAAACTTGAAAATCGTTTTTTTACTTGCAGAAAGTTGTTTTTTTTACATGCAAATCATTTTTTTACTTGCATAAAATTGTTTTTATACTTGAAAATATTTGTTTTACTTGCAGAAAGTTGTTTTTATACATGCAAATCATTTTTTTTACTTGCATAAAATAGTTTTTATGCTTGAAAATAGTTTTTTTTACTTGCATAAAATTGTTTTTACTCTTGAAAATCTTTTTGTTTTACTTGCAGAAAGTTGTTTTGAAACTTGCAATTTTTTTTTTTTACTTGCATAAAATTGTTTTTATTCTTGAAAAATGTTTTTTTACTTGCAGAAAGTTGTTTTTATACTTGCGAATATTTTTTTTAACTTGCATAAAATAGTTTTTATACTTGAAAATCGTTTTTTGACTTGCAGAAAGTTGTTTTTTACTTGCAAATACGTTTTTTTACTTGCATAAAATTGTTTTTATTCTTGAAAATTGTTTTTTTACTTGCAGAAAGTTGTTTTTATAGTTGCGAATATTTTTTTTTACTTGCATAAAATTGTTTTTATACTTGAAAATCGTTTTTTACGTGCAGAAAGTTGTTTGTATACATGCAAATACTTTTTTTACTTGCATACAAGTGTTTTTATACTTGAAAATCGTTTTTTTACTTGCAGAAAGTTGTTTTTATACATACAAATAATTTTTGACTTGTATAAAATTGTTTTCATACTTGAAAATCGTGTTTTTACTTGCAGAAAGTTGTTTTTTTGCTCGCAAATCTTTTTTTTTACTTGCATAAAATTGTTTTTATTCTTGAAAATCGTTTTTTTTTACTTGCATAAAGTTGTTTTTATACTTGCGAATATTTTTTTTTACTTGCATAAAATTGTTTTTATACTTGAAAATGTTTTTTTTTTTACTTGCGGAAAATTGTTTTTTGTTTTTTTTTTTACTTGGGAATGTTTTTTGAATTGAAAAAAAGTTTTTGTTTTTTTTTACTGGCGAAAATGTTTTTGTGTTTTTTTGGGAGTTTTGGCCTACTCCATGTTGGTACCCCAAACCATGGGTGCCAAAAGGTAGTACAGTGCAGGTAAGAAACCCTGCACCATTTTTTTTGTCACATGAAAATTGCGAACCATAGCAAAGTATCTGGTTCACTAATAAAAGCTCATCTATTTTCACTCAGCGGAACATATATCTACATTATCTCCATGAATGGTGTGGATTTATATAACTGACACATTGGGTAGTAAAATCAGCAAAGTTAAGATGAGAAAGTTCAGTACCATGCCCAGTTTTTGGTCCGGAACATTTTTTTGGCACCCTTCACACAATTATTACAAATACAAATACAAAAAAAGGGGAACCATACCAAATCAAATGTTTTTGACCTAGCAATACACGGTATCTGGTTTAGTATTGGAATGGTGAATCCAGATCTGGCTTGTGTTTCCACCACAACATAAGTATGAAGGGTGGGGGTAGTTTCCATAGCAACCTAGCAGCGTAACAAGCGCAGTGCACCAATAAAACCAACAAAGAAATACTTTTTTGTGGGTCAACCAACAAGCTCTACTGTAAGTTCTGTCCCGTGGTTGGTACCCCATCACAAGAAGTACGGTACAGATACCCTTCCTTTGCCAAAGGAAACCTGAAACTGTACTGACTGAAAAGTTTTCAACCCACGATGTAATTCAGCGATGGTTTGGAACGGTACACAAGAAGATGGCTCGTGTTTCCACCGCCGCATAAGTAAGCAGGTTAAACACTGAAGACTTTTTCCAGCCTTGAATAAACTGCAGAGTGTCCAACTGCGCCCTGTAAGGTTGCGAGCCCAACACCAGGGTGCCAATAAGCACAGTTGAAGACCAGAGTTCTCAACCATGGTTTGGCCACAAGATCTGTTCCTCAGCTCTGGGTTGCAGTTGTAATACTGTTTTCCACCACTGGTGGCAGCAGTGACAATCGCAAACAAGCAGAAGAAGTCATAGAGAATTTTTATGAGCGCAAAAACGATGACTAAAGTGGTAAAGCTGTATGTAAATGTGCACCTGGATTTTATTGACAGTTTAGTTCAGAAACATATTCATTACTAATTGAGTTGTTTTTGTGTGATAATATTTGAGTGGGTTTAAAAAGGTTAAGACCCCCTGGTATGAAATGTGCTCCCCTGCCTTTGCTAATGGAAATGTGAAAATTGTGAATCTTACAAAAAAAAATGTTCTACCTCTCAGATGGTTTAGCAAAATGTGGTTTAGCATTACGGTTTGGACCGAGGCATCCAGCTCTGGCTTGTGTTACCGCAGCAGGGTGGCATTACCTATGAGGGGCCATTAGGGACATAATTCAGAGTTACCTCTTACGTACACTACTGAAATGCTCTCACATGAACAACTGAAATGTTTTTTCTCTCACACACGCTACTGAAACACTCTGATACGCACTACTGAAACACTCTCATACACACTACTGAAACACTCTTGTACAAACTACTGAAACACTCTTATACACACTACTGAAACACTCTTATACACACTACTGAAACACTCTTATACACACTACTGAAATGCTCTCACATGAACAACTGAAATGTTTTTCTCTCACACACGCTACTGAAACACTCTCATACGCACTACTGACACACTCTTCTACACACTACTGAAATGCTCTCACATGAACAACTGAAATGTTTTTCTCTCACACACGCTACTGAAACACTCTCATACGCACTACTGAAACGCTCTCATACACACTACTGAAACACTCTTGTACAAACTACTGAAACACTCTTATACACACTACTGAAACACTCTTATACACACTACTGAAACACTCTTATACACACTACTGAAATGCTCTCACATGAACAACTGAAATGTTTTTCTCTCACACACGCTACTGAAACACTCTCATACGCACTACTGACACACTCTTCTACACACTACTGAAATGCTCTCACATGAACAACTGAAATGTTTTTCTCTCACACACGCTACTGAAACACTCTCATCCACACTACTGAAACACTCTTATACACTACTGAAACACTCTTATAAACACTACTAAAACACTCTCATACACACTACTGAAACACTCTTATACACACTACTGAAACACTCTTAAACACACTACTGAAATACTATCACATGAACAACTGAAATGTTTTTCTCTCACACACGCTACTGAAACACTCTCATACACACTACTGAAACACTCTTATACACACTACTGAAACACTCTTATACACACTACTGAAACACTCTCATACACACTACTGAAATACTATCACATGAACAACTGAAATGTTTTTCTCTCACACACGCTACTGAAACACTCTCATACACACTACTGAAACACTCTTATACACACTATTGAAACACTCTTATACACACTACTGAAACACTCTCATACACACTACTGAAACACTCTCATACACACTACTGACACACTCTTATACACACTACTGAAATGCTCTCACATGAACAACTGAAATGTTTTTCTCTCACACACGCTACTGAAACACTCTTATACACATTACTGAAACACTCTTATACACACTACTGAAACACTCTTATACACTACTGAAATGCTCTTACATAAACAACTGAAATGTTTATCTCTCACACACTACTGACACACTCTTATACACACTACTGAAACAACCTTATACACACTACTGAAATGCTCTGACATAAACAACTGAAATGTTTTTCTCTCACACACGCTACTGAAACACTCTCATACGCACTACTGAAACACTCTCATACACACTACTGAAACAGTCTTATACACACTACTGAAACACTCATACAGTACACACTACTGAAATGCTCTCACATGAACAACTGAAATGTTTTTCTCTCACACACTACTGAAATACTCTCATACACACTGCGGAAACACTCTCATACACACTACTGAAACGCTCTCATACACACTACTGAAATGCTCTCACAAAAACAACTGAAATGTTTTTCTCTCACACATGCTACTGAAACACTCTCATACACACTACTGAAACACTCTTATACAAATTACTGAAATGTTCTTACATAAACAACTTAAATGTTTTTCTCTCACACACTACTGAAACACTCTTATACACACTACTGAAATGCTCTCACATAAACAACTGAAATGTTTTTCTCCCACACACGCTACTGAAAAGCTCTCATTCACACTACTGAAACACTCTCATACACACTACTGAAACACTCTTATACACACTACTGATATGCTCTCACATAAACAACTGGAATGTTTTTCTCTCACACACGCTACTGAAACACTCTCATGCACATTGCTGAAACACTCCTATACACACTACTGAAACACTCTTATACACACTACTGAAACACTCTCATACACACTACTGAAATGTTTTTTTCTCACACACACTACTGAAACACTCTCATACACACTACTGAAACACTGTCATACACGCTTCTGAAACACCCTCATTCGCACTACTGAAACACTCTCATACACACTACTGAAACACTCTTATACACTACTGAAATGCTCTCACATGAACAACTGAAATGTTTTTCTCTCACACGCGCTACTGAAACACTCTCATACACACTACTGAAACACTCTTATACACACTACTGAAACACTCTTATACACACTACTGAAACACTCTTATACACACTACTGAAATACTATCACATGAACAACTGAAATGTTTTTCTCTCACACACGCTACTGAAACACTCTCATACACACTACTGAAACACTTTTATACACACTACAGAAACACTCTTATAAACACTACTAAAACACTCTTATACACACTACTGAAACACTCTTATACACACTACTGAAACACTCTTATACACACTACTGAAATACTATCACATGAACAACTGAAATGTTTTTCTCTCACACACGCTACTGAAACACTCTCATACGCACTACTGAAACACTCTTATACACACTACTGAAACACTCTTATACACACTACTGAAACACTCTTATACACACTACTGAAACACTCTTATACACACTACTGAAATACTATCACATGAACAACTGAAATGTTTTTCTCTCACACACACTACTGAAACACTCTCATACACACTACTGAAACACTCTTATACACACTACTGAAACAATCTTATACACACTACTGAAACACTCTCATCCACACTACTGAAATACCATCACATGAACAACTGAAATATTTTTCTCTCACACATGCTACTGAAACACTCTCATACACACTACTGAAACACTCTTATACACACTATTGAAACACTCTTATACACACTACTGAAACACTCTCATACACACTACTGAAACAATCTTATACACACTACTGAAACACTCTCATACACACTACTGAAATACTATCACATGAACAACTGAAATGTTTTTCTCTCACACACGCTACTGAAACACTCTCATACGCACTACTGAAACACTCTTATACACCCTACTGAAACAATCTTATACACACTACTGAAACACTCTCATACACACTACTGAAATACTATCACATGAACAACTGAAATGTTTTTCTCTCACACACGCTACTGAAACACTCTCATACACACTACTGAAACACTCTTATACACACTACTGAAACACTCTCATACACTACTGAAATACTATCACATGAACAACTGAAATGTTTTTCTCAAACACACGCTACTGAAACACTCTCATACACACTACTGAAACACTCTTATACACACTACTGAAACACTCTTATACACACTTCTGAAATGCTCTCACATGAACAGCTGAAATGTTTTTCTCTCACACACGCTACTGAAACACTCTCATACGCACTACTGAAACACTCTTATACACACTACTGAAACACTCTTATACACACTACTGAAACACTCTTATACACACTGCTGAAATGCTCTGACGTAAACAACTGAAATGTTTGTCTCTCACACACTACTGAAACACTCTCATACACACTACTGAAACACTCTCACACACTCTACTGAAACACTCTCATATGTAAGAGGTAATTCTGAATAATGTCCCTAACGGCTCATACGAGCTGTGTTTCATGACACAAAACTTAAGACATGTCGCAGCGTTGCTTTTATGTGCTCCTGCTCAATTCTTGCACGCATTCCTCCCAAACTGGGGTAAAAAAAATGGTTTTAAATGTGGGCCCGGGGCTGGGGGATCATATTCTGGCAATCAGCGGGCGACATGTCGTTATGAAGCGCTCTTGACGGTCAGTGAAACAGCCGTTTGCCTGCTAGCATGGGAGCCGCTCGGGCTGGAAACAGTGAGATGACTGAAGCGCTCGCCGTGCCAAACCATGGAGTGGCGTCTGGGGCTGGGTCCATCAAATCCACAAAGGGCCCCAGGCAGAGGGGAGGGGGGAGGGGTGGGTTGTACTGTATGTACTCCCCTCCCCCGCCCCTCCATCAGCCCTGCATTCCCCCCCCCGTCCTCCCTCCTTGCAGCGACACAAGCAGAAGCGTCTCGGGGAAAGTGACCCCTGACCTGGATGTCACATGACCCCGCATATATCTAACTGTGAGGTCAGAAGTTAAACCAACCCGACTGGCTCCTCCCATCCTGACCCCTGGCTTTGACCTCTTCATTCATACCCTTTCGGGGAGAAAAAGAGAGAATGATGACGTCTGGTGAATTATGAGTTCTAACGCAGACAAACTATTTAGAACTATTTAGTCATATTGTTATTATAAGTTCTAACGCAGACAAATTATTTAGACTGTTATTGTTATAAGCGCTAACACAGACGAGCTATTGTCTATATTCATCTAAGTGGGAATATATGAACATCCTAACAGTCGGCATCCTAATGACAGCAGACTTTGTACAGTAAGTGATGTTTTATTACGTTTGTTGTCTCTCATGAAGTCTGCAATGAGTAATAATCAGTGATGTCGAAAAAAAGCGAAAGTTGTGTTAGGTTTTTTAAATTAAATTAATGCCTAAATTGATCAAAATACGTAAATATTAAATGTCATTATAAATGTTACTACATGACATATATACTTACATCATGTATATATGACATGTTATTATGAATGTTACTACATGACATATATACTTACATCATGTATATATTGCATGTTATTATGAATGTTACTACATGGCATATATACTTACATCATGTATATATTACATGTTATTATGAATGTTACTACATGACATATATACTTACATCATGTATATATTACATGTTATTATGAATGTTACTACATGACATATATACTTACATCATGTATATATTACATGTTATTATGAATGTTACTACATGACATATATACTTACATCATGTATATATTACATGTTATTATGAATGTTACTAGATACTACATACATACTTACATCATGTATACATTACATGTTATTATGAATGTTACTACATGACATATATACTTACATCATGTATATATTACATGTTATTATGAATGTTACTACATGACATATATACTTACATCATGTATATATTACATGTTATTATGAATGTTACTACATGACATATATACTTACATCATGTATATATTACATGTTATTATGAATGTTACTACATGACATATATACTTACATCATGTATATATTACATGTTATTATGAATGTTACTACATGACATATATACTTACATCATGTATACATTACATGTTATTATGAATGTTACTACATGACATATATACTTACATCATGTATATATTACATGTTATTATGAATGTTACTACATGACATATATACTTACATCATGTATATATTACATGTTATTATGAATGTTACTACATGACATATATACTTACATCATGTATATATTACATGTTATTATGAATGTTACTACATGACATATATACTTACTTCATGTATATATTACATGTTATTATGAATGTTACTACATGACGTATAGAAACATTGGTGTAAACATTGTGAGAGGAAGAAAGCTCCCAGTTTGACTGACTGTCAATTTGTGTTGGATCAGCATTATTTCATGTGTTGTTTGTACACAGCTAGCCAGGGAGTGTGTGTTGTGTAGTTGTAATAACACACATGATGTGTATCATGATCAATATTAAAGTGACTCACTCCATGGACACTTGTTAGTCTGGTCCAGCTGGCCAGGGACGTTTTTTTTCCCGGTTAATTATGGTTAAGCACTCTATTTATGTCAAAATAGCTTGTCTCCAAGTTCCACATTTTGTAGCTTCGATTAGATTTCACCTCACTCTCTCAGCTTCCGTCTGCTCCAACGTCTCACTCTTCCTTCATGCTGGCTTCTAGAAGCAACAGCTAATCTTTCATTCATTTAGAATAAAAAAGATAAGGTCGTGAATCCTCATTTGTCCAAAAATAGTCGTCTTCGTTGTTTGTTACCAAGTCTGCCATGATTAGGAAACACACTCGTGTTTTGTAAACAAAAGTAGAAACACACATTGTCAGACGTGCGCTGCTATGGAAACGAAAATAAATGCGCCAAATAATTAGTTCTGGCAATGATTAAAATGACAAAAATACATTAAATATTCTACATATTACATATTGTTATGAAGGTGTCTGTCACTACATTATGTATATACTTGCAGTGTGTATACTGTACATATTACATATTGTTATGAAGGTGTCTGTCACTACATTATATATATACTTGCAGTGTGTATATTGTACATATTACATATTGTTATGAAGGTGTCTGTCACTACATTATATATATACTTGCAGTGTGTATATTGTACATATTACATATTGTTATGAAGGTGTCTGTTACTACATTATATATATACTTGCAGTGTGTATATTGTACATATTACATATTGTTATGAAGGTGTCTGTTACTACATTATATATATATATATACTTTCAGTGTGTATATTGTACATATTACATATTGTTATGAAGGTGTCTGTTACAACATTATATATATACTTGCAGTGTGTATATTGTACATATTACATATTGTTATGAAGGTGTCTGTTACTACATTATATATATACTTGCAGTGTGTATATTGTACATATTACATATTCTTATGAAGGTGTCTGTTACTACATTATATATATACTTGCAGTGTGTATATTGTGCATATTACATATTGTTTTGAAGGTGTCTTGTCACTACATTATATATCTACTTGCAGTGTGTATATTGTACATATTACATATTGTTATGAAGGTGTCTGTTACTACATTATATATATACTTGCAGTGTGTATATTGTACATATTACATATTGTTATGAAGATGTCTGTTACTACATTACAGACAGAACAGGATCAAACATTACAGGGAGACAGAACAGGATCAAACATTACAGGGAGACAGAACAGGATCAAACATTACAGGGAGACAGAACAGGATCAAACATTACAGGGAGACAGAACACAATCAAACATTCCAGGGAGACAGAACAGGATCAAACATTACAGGGAGACAGAACAGGATCAAACATTACAGGGAGACAGAAAAGGATCAAACATTACAAGGAGACAGAACATTATCAAACATTATAGGGAGACAGAACACAATCAAACATTACAGGGAGACAGAACAGGATCAAACATTACAGGGAGACAGAACAGGATCAAACATTACAGGGAGACAGAACAGGATCAAACATTACAGGGAGACAGAACAGGATCAAACATTACAGGGAGACAGAACAGGATCAAACAGTTCAGGGAGACAGAACAGGATCAAACATTACAGGGAGACAGAACAGGATCAAACATTACAGGGAGACAGAACAGGATCAAACATTACAGGAAGACAGAACGGGATCAAACATTACAGGGAGACAGAACACGATCAAACATTACAGGGAGACAGAACAGGATCAAACATTACAGGGAGACAGAACAGGATCAAACATTATAGGGAGACAGAACAGGATCAAACATTACAGGGAGACAGAATCAATCAATCAATCAATCAATCTTTATTTATATAGCCCTAAATCACAAGTGTCTCAAAGGGCTGCACAAGCCACAACGACATCCTCGGTACAAAGCCCACATAAGGGCAAGGAAAAACTCACCCCAGTGGGACGTCGATGTGAATGACTATGAGAAACCTTGGAGAGGACCGCATATGTGGGTAACCCCCCCCCCCCCTCTAGGGGAGACCGAAAGCAATGGATGTCGAGTGGGTCTGACATAATATTGTGAGAGTCCAGTCCATAGTGGATCCAACATAATAGTAAGAGTCCAGTCCATAGTGGATCCAACATAATAGTAAGAGTCCAGTCCATAGTGGGGCCAGCAGGACACCATCCCGAGCGGAGACGGGTCAGCAGCGCAGAGATGTTCTCAGCCGATGCACAGGCGAGCGGTCCACCCCGGGTCCCGACTCTGGACAGCCAGCACTTCATCCATGGCCACCGGACCTGTGCCCCCCCCCCCCGCCCCCTCAAGGAAAAGGGGACCAGAGGAGAAAAGAAAAGAAACGGCAGATCAAGGAGACAGAACAGGATCAAACATTACAAGGAGACAGAACAGGATCAAATATTACAAGGAGACAGAACAGGATCAAACATTGCAGGGAGACAGAACACAATCAAACATTACAGGGAGACAGAACAGGATCAAACATTACAGGGACACAGAACAGGAACACACATTACAGGGAGACAGAACAGGATCAAACATTACAGGGAGACAGAAGAGGATCAAACATTACAGTCAGACAGAACAGGATCAAACATTACAGGGAGACAGAACAGGATCAAACATTACAAGGAGACAGAACAGGATCAAACATTACAAGGAGACAGAACAGGATCAAACATTGCAGGGAGACAGAACAGGATCAAACATTACAGGGAGACAGAACAGCATCAAACATTACAGGCAGACAGAACAGTATCAAACATTATAGGGAGACAGAACACAATCAAACATTACAGGGAGACAGAACAGGATCAAACATTACAGGTAGACAGAACAGGATCAAACATTACAGGGAGACAGAACAGGATCAAACATTGCAGGGAGACAGAACACGATCAAACATTACAGGGAGACAGAACAGGATCAAACATTACAGGTAGACAGAACATTATCAAACATTACAGGGAGACAGAACAGGATCAAACATTACAAGGAGACGGAACAGGATCAAACATTACAAGGAGACAGAACAGGATCAAACATTGCAGGGAGACAGAACAGGATCAAACATTACAGAGAGACAGAACATTATCAAACATTATAGGGAGACAGAACACAATCAAACATTACAGGGAGACAGAACAGGATAAAACATTACAGGGAGACAGAACAGGATCAAACTTTAAAGGGAGACAGAACAGGATCAAACATTACAGGGAGACAGAACAGGATCAAACATTACAGGGAGACAGAACACAATCAAACATTACAGGGAGACAGAACAGGATCAAACATTACAGGGAGACAGAACAGGATCAAACATTACAGGGAGGCAGAACACATTACAGGGAGACAGAACAGGATCAAACATTACAGGGAGGCAGAACACAATCAAACATTACAGGGAGACAGAACACAATCAAACATTACAGGGAGACAGAACAGGATCAAACATTACAGGGAGACAGAACAGGATCAAACATTACAGGGAGACAGAACAGGAACAAACATTACAGGGAGACAGAACAGGATCAAACATTACAGGGAGACAGAACAGGATCAAACATTACAAGGAGACAGAACAGGATCAAACATTACAGGGAGACAGAACAGGATCAAACATTACAGGGAGACAGAACAGGATCAAACATTACAGGGAGACAGAACAGGATCAAACATTAAAGGGAGACAGAACACAATCAAACATTACAGGGAGACAGAACAGGATCAAACATTACAGGGAGACAGAACAGGATCAAACATTACAGGGAGACAGAACAGGATCAAACATTACAGGGAGACAGAACAGGATCAAACATTACAGGTAGACAGAACAGGATCAAACATTATAGGGAGACAGAACACAATCAAACATTACAGGGAGACAGAACAGGATCAAACCTTACAGGGAGACAGAACAGGATCAAACATTACAGGGAGACAGAACAGGATCAAACATTACAAGGAGACAGAACAGGATCCAACATTGCAGGGAGACAGAACAGGATCGCTGACGGGTCTTCCAACTTCCGGCGCCGCTTACAAAAAAGGTGAGGTACAGGTAAACAATGGGGGGGTGTGAGAAAAAAAACTGGGTCTAAGCCTGGGCCCCTGGAGAGGGGGTCCAGACTGAGGCCAAGGGAAGAAGCAACTCATAGCTTTGCATTTAAGAGCAGTTATCTCACCTTGGTGTTATTGTGCACTTGCCTGGGTTAGATTAAAATAATACTTTCCTTATCTTTTGTTTCCTCAAACCAAGTACAGGAGTCATGTTTGTTTTTTAAATCAGAATTTAGCAGCTAATCAAACGTCAACAACATTTATATAAGTGGAAAAAAAGGATCGCACGTCCTATTTAACGTCGCCACGCAGTGTAAATAAATGTGAAAAAAAAGATGAATTCTCATTTTCCAGTTGGCCCTTTACCCTCCTCGTCTAAGTGTCAAAATCAATAGTGTCCATGCCTCCACGTAGCATTACTAGCACGGAGTTTGTAGGAAATCCTGTCAACATTCTGACTTGCAGTGATGCAACACGCCATCCACGCTGACCTTTGGCCCCAACTTGTGTTGGATTGACTTCAAAATCAATAGGACTCTCTCTCTCTGACAACACTGTGCTCGTTGCAGGCGAGATGCGAGGCATGCAAACATTGCCACGCTGCAAAAGGAGAAGACGATCCTTCCTCTTCCACTTCTAGCTTCGTTTTGCCTTGGATGGGCTTTCAAAAATCAATAGTGTTCTTGCCTTCATGTAGCACGGTTACCACTGGAAGTCATGTGGATCTAAGCAGCGAGAGAGGTGACGTTTTGCTGGGATGGCAACATATGTTGCTCCCCATGGTTCTTTTTCTCTTTGGTCCGGAGGACTCGACTTCCACAGTTTCCAAAAACAACTTGAAATGTGGACTCGTCAGACCACAGAACACAAAGCGTTTCTGGGTGTTGTTGATAAATGGCTGTGGCTTTTCATAGTAGAGTTTTAACTTGCACTTACAGATGTAGCGACCAACTGTAGTTATTGACAGTGGTTTGCTGAAGTGTTCCTGAGCCCATGTGGTGATATCCTTTACACACTGATGTCGCTTTTTGATGCAGAACCGCCTGAGTGCAGTGATTTCTCCAGATTCTCTCAACCTTTTGATGATATTACAAGACCTTGGATGGTGAAATCCCTAAATTCTTTGCAATAGCTCGTTGAGAAAGGTTTTTCTTAAACTGTTCAACAATTTGCTCAGGCATTTGTTGACAAAGTGGTGACCCCTCGCCCCGTCCTTTGTTTGTGAATGACTGAGCATTTCATGGAAGCTGCTTTTATACCCAATCATGGCACCCACCTGTTCCCAATTAGCCTGTTCACCTGTGGGATGTTCCAAATAAGTTTTTGATGAGCATTCCTCAACTTGCTCACTCTTTTTTGCCACTTGTGCCAGCTTTTTTGAAACATGTTGGAGCTAATATTTGCAAAAAATAACAACGTTTCTCAGTGTGAACATGAAATATCTTGTCTTTGCAGTCTATTCAATTGAATATAAGTTGAAAAGGATTTGTTGTATTCTCTTTTTATTTACCATTTACACAAGGTGACCACTTCACTGCTGTTGGGGTGTGTACATACACTGAGATTAGGTGTAAGTTCATTGTGTTCTTCATGGTGTTTTTGAAACTTCACCTCAGAATTTCCAACTAACTTGAAGTGTTTTGCCAAGAGAATTATTATATGATATGTACATTTTCAGAATGTGCTCGTTCTACATTGGGCTGAAGTAAAACAAAGAATTTGTCGTATTTTTAAGTTATCATGCCATGATTTTACCCGTCTGGCCTCCTCCATGCGTCCCCTGAGCTAAAATGAGTTTGACACCCCTGCTTTACATTAAAGTTGACTCCTTCCCTGACATATTTGTCCTTTTTCTTTCCTTCAGTAGGCAGCGACATGGCTGACAAAAGCATTGCACCACAATTAGCTATTAACTTTCGTCCCCTTTTGGGCAAACTTTGCGGACACATCAAACGTGGAAGTTTACATACTTGTGAAAGCCCAACAGAAAGCATTGACTTAAGGTGTGTCCCTCATATTTGCACCTGACCACGGCCGTGGATGGCCACAAGTGCATGGACGCTTACAGACAGACACACACACACACACACACACACACACACACATTCTTGTATTTCTTACCTTCTCGAGACCTCCGAATAATGCCTACCTCTTTAAGACCACCCTTTCTAGATGTATTAAGTGGGTATTTACAACATTAATAATATATACATACTATGCAAATATAAAAATGCTTGTTGTGAAAAATGAGTTGCAATTTCACAAGAAAAAGGTCACAGTTTCACAAGAAAAACTTAACAGTATTATAATAAAAGTCATCATTTTACTCAACGCAAGTCCAAATTTTGCAAGAAAAACTGAACATTTCTGCAATATTATGATTAAAGTTGGAATTTTACTCAATAAGAGTCGCAATTTTACAAGAAAAGCTTAAAATGTTGGCAATTTTATGAAAAGAGTCGTCATTTTACTCGACAAAAGTCACACTTTTATGGGAAGACTTTGAAATTTTGGCAATATTATAATAATAATCTTTATTTTACTTGGCAAAATTATGACAAAATTCATAATTTTACTCAAAAAATGTCACTATTTTACAAGACCAAACAACAAAAATTGGCAATATTGGGATAAAAGGTTGAGAAATGTTGGCAATATTAGACTTAGACTTCCTTTTTATTATAGTACTAATCGGAATTTTACTTACAAAAGTCATCATTTTACTCAAAAAATTTCACTATTTTACAAGATCAACCAACAAAAAATTGGCAATATTGTGATAAAAGTCCGAATTTTATATGACAAATGTCACCATTTTGCAGTAAAAAGTAATCATTTTACAGAAAAATGTAATTTTACGAGAAAATGTTGCAATATTACAGAAACAGAAAGAATATGAGAAATTGTTCCCAATTTTAGAAGAAAAAAGTCGACATGTTGTGAGAAAAAGACTGCTTTTAGTTATTTTTTTTATTTTTTGTTTGTAATTGGTTTTTAATCTTCATTATTTACTTCAAGTTATTACAATATGTCTCTACATACATATTTTTATTTTTTTATTTTTTTTATTAATTTTGGCCAAATTGGGCACATTCCAATTTCTTACACACACTTGTTATTTCATATGTTGGCCAGAGGGGGAGCACTTTTAAAAGCGACACATAGTCAATGTGAAAAATCCCTCCTTTTTGGGATGTTATTGATTTATGTCATCACTTGTTCACACCTCCTCATATGGAAGATACTGTTCCTTCTTCATGTCTCAAGAAGGGTAGAAATATAAGAACATACACACGCGCGCACAACCACACACACACATTCTTGTATTTCCTACTTTCTTGAGACCTCCGAATAATGCCTACCTCTTTAGGACCACCTTTCTAGATATATAAAGAAGTGTATTTACAACATTAATAATATATACATACTATGCAAATATAGAAAAGATTGTTGTGAAAAATTAGTTGGAATTTCACAAGAAAAAGGTCTCAACTTCACAAGAAAAACTTAGAATTTTGGCAGTATTATAATAAAAGTCGTCATTTTACTCAACGTAAGTCCAAATGTTACAAGAAAAACTGAACATTTGTGCAATTTTATGAAAAGAGTCGTAATTTTACTCAACCGAATTCACAATTTTATGGGAAGACTTTGACATTTTGGCAATATTATAATAGTAATTGGAATTTTACTTACAAAAGTCATAATTTTACTTCGAAAATGTCACTATTTTACAAGATCAACCAACAAAAATTGGCAATATTGTGATAAAAGTCCGAATTTTATATGACAAATGTCACCATTTTGCAGTAAAAAGTAATCATTTTACATAAAAATGTCATTTTACGAGAAAATGTTGCAATATTACAGAAACAGAAAGAATATGAGAAATTGTTCCCAATTTTATAAGAAAAAAGTGGACACGTTGTGAGAAAAAGACTGCTTTTAGTTATTTTTTTAATTTTTTGTTTGTAATTGGTTTTGAATCTTCATTATTTACTTCAAGTTATTACAATATGTCTCTACATACATTTTTATTTTTTTTATTATTTTTTTTTAATTAATTTTGGCCAAATTGGGCACATTCCAATTTCTTACACACACTTGTTATTTCATATGTTGGCCAGAGGGGGAGCACTTTTAAAAGCGACACAGAGTCAATGTGAAAAATCCCTCCTTTTTGGGATGTTATTGATTTATGTCATCACTTGTTCACACCTCCTCATATGGAAGATACTTTTCCTTCTTCATGTCTCAAGAAGGGTAGAAATACAAGAACACAAGAACACACGCACACTAACACACACACACATATTCTTGTATTTTCTATCTTCTTGAGACCTCCGAATAATGCCTACTTCTTTAGGACCAGCCTTTCTAGATATATAAAGAAGTGTATTTACAACATTAATAATATATACATACTATGCAAATATAAAAAAGCTTGTTGTGAAAAAATAGTTGGAATTTCACAAGAAAAAGGTCTCAACTTCACAAGAAAAACTTAGTATTTTGGCAGTATTATAATAAAAGTCGTCATTTTACTCAAAGTAAGTCCAAATGTTACAAGAAAAACTGAACATTTGTGCAATATTATGATTAAAGTTGTAATTTTACTCACTAACAGTCACATTTTTACAAGAAAAGCTTAAAATGATGGCAATTTTATGAAAAGAGTCGTAATTTTACTCGACCGAAGTCACAATTTTATGGGAAGACTTTGAAATTTTGGCAATATTATAATAATAATCTTCATTTTACTTGGCAAAAATATGACAATAGTCATCATTTTACTCAAAAAATGCCACTATTTTACAAGATCAACCAATAAAAATTGGCAATAATTTGATAAAAGTCCGAATTTTATATGACAAATGTCACCATTTTGCAGTAAAAAGTAATCATTTTACATAAAAATGTCATTTTACGAGAAAATATTGCAATATTACAGAAACAGAAAGAATATGAGAAATTGTTCCCAATTTTAGAAGAAAAAAGTTGACACGTTGTGAGAAAAAGACTGCTTTTAGTTATTTTTTTTTTCTTCATTATTTACTTAAAGTTATTACAATATGTCTCTACATACATATATTTCTTTTTTTAATTTGTTTTATTAATTTTGGCCAAAGGGGGCACATTCCAATTTCTTACACACACTTGTTATTTCATATGTTGGCCAGAAGTGGAGCACTTTTAAAAGCGACACACAGTCAATTAGAAAAATCCCTCCTTTTTGGGACCACCCTCATTTTGATAGATGTCACCACAAATGAGACATTGTCTATTAGATGCAATGTTATTGATTTATGTCATCACTTGTTCACACCTCCTCATATGGAAGATAATTTTCCTTCTTCATGTCTCAAGAAGGGTAGAAATATAAGAACAAACACACACACACACATTCTTGTATTTGTTACCTTCTTGAGACCTCCGAATAATGCCTACCTCTTTAGGACCACCTTTTCTAGATATATAAAGAAGTGTATTTACAACATTAATAATATATACATACTATGCAAATATAAACAAGCTTGTTGTGAAAAATGAGTTGGAATTTCACAAGAAAAAGGTCTTGACTTCACAAGTAAAACTTTGAATGTTGGCAGTACTATAATAAAAATCGTCATTTTACTTTTACAAGAAAAACTGAACATTTCTGCAATATTATGATAAAAGTTGGAATTTTACTCAATAACAGTCGCAATTTTACAAGAAAAGCTTAAAATGTTGGCAATTTCATGAAAAGAGTCGTAATTTTACTCGACCAAAGTCACAATTTTCTGGGAAGACTTTAAAATGTTGGCAATATTAGACTTAGACTTAGACTGCCTTTTTATTATAATACTAATCGGAATTTTACTTACAAAAGTCATAATTTTACTCCAAAAATGTCACTATTTTACAAGACCAAACAACAAAAATTGGCAATATTGTGATAAAAGTCAGAATTTTATATGACAAATGTCACCATTTTGCAGTAAAAAGTAATCATTTTACATTAAAAAAAAGTCATAATTTTACGAGAAAATATTGCAATATTACAGAAGCAGAAAGAATATGAGAAATTGTTCCCAATTTTAGAAGAAAAAAGTTGACACGTTGTGAGAAAAAGACTGCTTTTAGTAAAAAAAAAAATCATTTTTTGTTTGTAATTGTTTTTTAATCTTCATTATTCACTTCAAGTTATTACAGTATGTCTCTATATACATATCTTTTTTTATTCATCTTTTATTCATTTTGGTCAAAGGGGGCACATTCCAATTTCTTACACACACTTGTTATTTCATATGTTGACCAGAGGGGGAGCACTTTTAAAAGCGACACACAGTCAATGTGAAAAATCACTCTTTTTTGGGACCACGCTCATTTTGATAGATGTCACCACAGATGAGACATTGTCTATTAGATGCAATGTTATTGATTTATGTCATCACTTGTTCACACCTCCTCATATGGAATATACTTTTCCTTCTTCATGTCTCAAGAAGGGTAGAAATATAAGAAAAAACACAAACACACACATTCTTGTATTTGTTATCTTCTTGAGACCTGAGAAAAATGCCTCCCTCTTTAGGACCACCCTTTCTAGATATAAAGAAGTGTATTTACAACATTAATAATATATACATACTATGCAAATATAAAAAAGCTTGTTGTGAAAAATGAGTTGCAATTTCACAAGAAAAAGGTCTCGACTTCACAAGAAAAACGTTGAATGTTGGCAGTACTATAATAAAAATTGTCATTTTAGTTTTACTAGAAAAACTGAACATTTGTGCAATATTATGATAAAAGTTGGAATTTTACTCAATAACAGTCGCAATTTTACAAGAAAAGCTTCAAATGTTGGCAATTTCATGAAAAGAGTCGTAATTTTACTCGACAAAAGTCACACTTTTATGGGAAGACTTTGAAATTTTGGCAATATTATAATAATAATCTTCATTTTACTTGGCAAAATTATGACAAAAGTCATCATTTTACTCAAAAAATGTCACTATTTTACAAGACCAACCAACAAAAATTGGCAATATTGTGATAAAAGTCCGAATTTTATATGACAAATGTCACCATTTTGCAGTAAAAAGTGATAATTTTACATAAAAATTTCATTTTACAAAAAAATATTGCAATATTACAGAAACAGAAAGAATATGAGAAATTGTTCACAATTTTAGAAGAAAAAAGTCGACATGTTGTGAGAAAATGACTGCTTTTAGTTATTTTTTGTTTGTAATTGGTTTTTAATCTTCATTATTTACTTCAAGTTATTACAATATGTCTCTACATAAATATATTTCTTTTTTTTATTTTTATTATTTTTGGCCAAATTGGGCACATTCCAATTTCTTACACACACTTGTTATTTCATATGTTGACCAGAGGGGGAGCACTTTTAAAAGCGACACACAGTCAATGTGAAAAATCCCTCCTTTTTGGGATGTTATTGATTTATGTCATCACTTGTTCACACCTCCTCATATAGAAGATACTTTTCCTTCTTCATGTCTCAAGAAGGGTAAAAATACAAACACACACACACACACACACACACACACACACACACACACACACACACACACACACACACACACACACACACACACACACTAACACACACACACACATTCTTGTATTTCCTACTTTCTTGAGACCTCCGAATAATGCCTACCTCTTTAGGACCAGCCTTTCTAGATATATAAAGAAGTGTATTTACAACATTAATAATATATACATACTATGCAAATATAAAAAAGCTTGTTGTGAAAAATTAGTTGGAATTTCACAAGAAAAAGGTCACAACTTCACAAGAAAAACTTAGAATTTTGGCAGTATTATAATAAAAGTCGTCATTTTACTCAACGTAAGTCCAAATGTTACAAGAAAAACTGAACATTTGTGCAATTTTATGAAAAGAGTCGTAATTTTACTCAACCGAATTCACAATTTTATGGGAAGACTTTGACATTTTGGCAATATTATAATAGTAATTGGAATTTTACTTACAAAAGTCATAATTTTACTTCGAAAATGTCACTATTTTACAAGATCAACCAACAAAAATTGGCACTATTGTGTTAAAAGTCCGAATTTTATATGACAAATGTCACCATTTTGCAGTAAAAAGTAATCATTTTACAGAAAAATGTCATTTTACGAGAAAATGTTGCAATATTACAGAAACAGAAAGAATATGAGAAATTGTTCCCAATTTTAGAAGAAAAAAGTCGACACGTTGTGAGAAAAAGACTGCTTTTAGTTATTTTTTTAATTTTTTGTTTGTAATTGGTTTTTAATCTTCATTATTTACTTCAAGTTATTACAATATGTCTCTACATACATATATTTCTTTTTTTTAATTTTTTTTATTAATTTTGGCCAAATTGGGCACATTCCAATTTCTTACACACACTTGTTATTTCATATGTTGGCCAGAGGGGGAGCACTTTTAAAAGCGACACAGAGTCAATGTGAAAAATCCCTCCTTTTTGGGACCACCTTCATTTTGATAGATGTCACCACAGATGAGACATTGTCTATTAGATGCAATGTTATTGATTTATGTCATCACTTGTTCACACCTCCTCATATGGAAGATACTTTTCCTTCTTCATGTCTCAAGAAGAGTATAAATATAAGAAAAAACACAAACACACACATTCTTGTATTTGTTATCTTCTTGAGACCTCCGAATAATGCCTACCTCTTTAAGACCACCCTTTCTAGATGTATTAAGTGGGTATTTACAACATTAATAATATATACATACTATGCAAATATAAAAACGCTTGTTGTAAAAAATGAGTTGCAATTTCACAAGAAAAAGATCACAGTTTCACAAGAAAAACTTAACAATATTATAATAAAAGTCGTCATTTTACTCAACGCAAGTCCATTTCTGCAATATTATGATTAAAGTTGGAATTGTACTCATTAACAGTCGCAATTTTACTAGAAAAGCTTAAAATGTTGGCAATTTAATGAAAAGAGTCGTAATTTTACTCGACAAAAGTCACACTTTTATGGGAAGACTTTGAAATTTTGGCAATATTATAACAATAATCTTCATTTTACTTGGCAAAATAATGACAATAGTCATCATTTTACTCAAAAAATGTCACTATTTTACAAGATCAACCAACAAAAATTGGCAATATTGTGATAAAAGTCCGAATTGTATATGACAAATGTCACCATTTTGCAGTAAAAAATAATCACTTTACATAAAAATGTCATTTTACGAGAAAATATTGCAATATTACAGAAGCAGAAAGAATATGAGAAATTGTTCCCAATTTTAGAAGAAAAAAGTCGACACGTTGTGAGAAAAAGACTGCTTTTAGTTATTTTTTTAATTTTTTGTTTGTAATTGGTTTTTAATCTTCATTATTTACTTCAAGTTATTACAATATGTCTCTACATACATATATTTCTTTCTTTCTTTTTTTTTTAAATTAATTTTGGCCAAATTGGGCACATTCCAATTTCTTACACACACTTGTTATTTCATATGTTGGCCAGAGGGGGAGCACTTTTAAAAGCGACACAGAGTCAATGTGAAAAATCCCTCCTTTTTGGGATGTTATTGATTTATGTCATCACTTGTTCACACCTCCTCATATGGAAGATACTTTTCCTTCTTCATGTCTCAAGAAGGGTAGAAATGTAAGAACGCACGCACACACACACACATTTTTGTATGTGTTACCTTCTGGAGACCTCCGAATAATGCCTACTTCTTTAGGACCATCCTTTCTAGATATATAAAGAAGTGTATTTACAACATTAATAATATATACATACTATGCAAATATAGAAAAGCTTGTTGTGAAAAATGAGTTGGAATTTCACAAGAAAAAGGTCTCAATTTCACGAGAAAAACTTAGAATTTTGGCAGTATTATAATAAAAGTCGTCATTTTACTCAACACAAGTCCAAGTTTTACATGAAAACCTGAACATTTGTGCAATATTATGATTAAAGTTGGAATTTTACTCAGCAGTCGCAATTTTACAAGAAAAGTTTAAAATGTTGTCAATTTTATGAAAAGAGTCGTAATTTTACTCAACAGAAGTCATAATTTTATGGGAAGACTTAGAAATGTTGGCAATATTATAATAATAATCGGAATTTTACTTGGCAAAATTATGACAAAAGTCATAACTTTACTCCTAAAATGTCACTATTTTATAAGCCCAAACAACAAAAATTGGCAATATTGTGATAAAAGTCAGAATTTTATATGACCAATGTCACCATTTTGCAGTAAAAAGTAATAATTTTACATTAAAAAAAAGTCATAATTTTGCGAGAAAATGTTGCAATATTACAGAAACAGAAATAATATGAGAAACATTAAAAGTCGTCATTTTACAAGAAAAGCTTAAAATATTGGCAATTTAATGAAAATAGTCGTAATTTCACTCGACAAAAGTTACAATTTTATGGGAAGACTTTGAAATGTTGGCAATAATATTATAATAATCGGAATTTTACTTACAAAAGTCATAATTTTACTCCAACAACAAAAATTGGCAATATTGTGATAAAAGTCAGAATTTTATATGACCATTGTCACCATTTTGCAGTAAAAAGTAATCATTTTACATTAAAAAATAAGTCATAATTTTACGAGAAAATATTGCAATATTACAGAAACAGAAAGATTATGAGAAATTGTTCCCAATTTTAGAAGAAAAAAGTTGACACATTGTGAGAAAAAGACTGCTTTTAATTAATTTTCTTATTTTTTGTTTGTAATTGGTTTTTAATCTTCATTATTTACTTCAAGTTATTACAGTATGTCTCTATATACCTATCTTTTTTTATTCATTTTTTATTCATTTTGGCCAAAGGGGGCGCATTTCAATTTCTTACACACACTTGTTTTTTCATATGTTGACCAGAGGGGGAGCACTTTTAAAAGGGACCACCCTCATTTTGATAGATGTCACCACCAGATGAGACATTGTCTATTAGATGCAATGTTATTGATTTATGTCATCACTTGTTCACACCTCCTCATATGGAAGATACTTTTCCTTCTTCATGTCTCAAGAAGGGTAGAAATATAAGAACGCACACACACACACACACACACACACACACACACACACCCACACACACACATTTTTGTATGTGTTACCTTCTTGAGACCTCCGAATAATGCCTACCTCTTTAGGACCAGCCTTTCTAGATATATAAAGAAGTGTATTTACAACATTAATAATATATACATACTATGCAAATATAGAAAAGCTTGTTGTGAAAAATGAGTTGCAATTTCACAAGAAAAAGGTCTTAATTTCACGAGAAAAACTTGAGGTTTTGGCAGTATTATAATAAAAGTTGTCATTTTACTCAACGCAAGTCCAAGTTTTACATGAAAAACTGAACATTTGTGCAATATTATGATAAAAGTTGGAATTTTACTCAGCAGTCGCAATTTTCCAAGAAAAGCTTAAAATGTTGGCAATTTCATGAAAAGAGTCGTAATTTTACTCGACAAAAGTCACAATTTTATGGGAAGACTTAGAAATGTTGGCAATATTATAATAATAATCGGAATTTTACTTGGCAAAATTATGACAAAAGTCATAACTTTACTCCTAAAATGTCACTATTTTATAAGCCCAAACAACAAAAATTGGCAATATTGTGATAAAAGTCAGAATTTTATATGACCAATGTCACCATTTTGCAGTAAAAAGTAATAATTTTACATTAAAAAAAAGTCATAATTTTGCGAAAAAATGTTGCAATATTACAGAAACAGAAATAATATGAAAAACATTAACAGTCGTCATTTTACAAGAAAAGCTTAAAATATTGGCAATTTTATGAAAAGAGTCGTAATTTTACTCGACAGAAGTCACAATTTTATGGGAAGACTTTGAAATGTTGGCAATAATATTACAATAATCGGAATTTTACTTACAAAAGTCATAATTGTACTCCAACAACAAAAATTGGCAATATTGTGATAAAAGTCAGAATTTTATATGACCAATGTCACCATTTTGCAGTAAAAAGTAATCATTTTACATTAAAAAAAAAGTCATAATTTTACGAGAAAATATTGCAATATTACAGAAACAGAAAGAATATGAGAAATTGTTCCCAATTTTAGAAGAAAAAAGTTGACACATTGTGAGAAAAAGACTGCTTTTAATTAAATTTCTTATTTTTTGTTTGTAATTGGTTTTTAATCTTCATTATTTACTTCAAGTTATTACAGTATGTCTCTATATACGTATCTTTTTTTATACATTTTTTATTCATTTTGGCCAAAGGGGGCGCATTTCAATTTCTTACACACACTTGTTATTTCATATGTTGACCAGAGGGGGAGCACTTTTAAAAGGGACCACCCTCATTTTGATAGATGTCACCACCAGATGAGACATTGTCTATTAGATGCAATGTTATTGATTTATGTCATCACTTGTTCACACCTCCTCATATGGAAGATACTTTTCCTTCTTCATGTCTCAAGAAGGGTCGAAATATAAGAACGCACACACACACACACACACACACACACATTTTTGTATTTGTTACCTTCTGGAGACCTCCGAATAATGCCTACTTCTTTAGGACCAGCCTTTCTAGATATATAAAGAAGTGTATTTACAACATTAATAATATATACATACTATGCAAATATAGAAAAGCTTGTTGTGAAAAATGAGTTGCAATTTCACAAGAAAAAGGTCTCAATTTCACGAGAAAAACTTAGAGTTTTGGCAGTATTATAATAAAAGTTGTCATTTTACTCAACGCAAGTCCAAGTTTTACATGAAAACCTGAACATTTGTGCAATATTATGATAAAAGTTGGAATTTTACTCAGCAGTCGCAATTTTCCAAGAAAAGCTTAAAATGTTGGCAATTTCATGAAAAGAGTCGTAATTTTACTCGACAAAAGTCACAATTTTATGGGAAGACTTAGAAATGTTGGCAATATTATAATAATAATCGGAATTTTACTTGGCAAAATTATGACAAAAGTCATAACTTTACTCCTAAAATGTCACTATTTTATAAGCCCAAACAACAAAAATTGGCAATATTGTGATAAAAGTCAGAATTTTATATGACCAATGTCACCATTTTGCAGTAAAAAGTAATAATTTTACATAAAAAAAAGTCATAATTTTGCGAAAAAATGTTGCAATATTACAGAAACAGAAATAATATGAAAAACATTAACAGTCGTCATTTTACAAGAAAAGCTTAAAATATTGGCAATTTTATGAAAAGAGTCGTAATTTTACTCGACAAAAGTCACAATTTTATGGGAAGACTTTGAAATGTTGGCAATAATATTACAATAATCGGAATTTTACTTACAAAAGTCATAATTTTACTCCAACAACAAAAATTGGCAATATTGTGATAAAAGTCAGAATTTTATATGACCAATGTCACCATTTTGCAGTAAAAAGTAATCATTTTACATTAAAAAAATAAGTCATAATTTTACGAGAAAATATTGCAATATTACAAAAACAGAAAGATTATGAGAAATTGTTCCCAATTTTAGAAGACAAAAGTTGACACATTGTGAGAAAAAGACTGCTTTTAATTAAATTTCTTATTTTTTGTTTGTAATTGGTTTTTAATCTTCATTATTTACTTCAAGTTATTACAGTATGTCTCTATATACGTATCTTTTTTTATTCATTTTTTATTCATTTTGGCCAAAGGGGGCGCATTTCAATTTCTTACACACACTTGTTATTTCATATGTTCACCAGAGGGGGAGCACTTTTAAAAGGGACCACCCTCATTTTGATAGATGTCACCACCAGATGAGACATTGTCTATTAGATGCAATGTTATTGATTTATGTCATCACTTGTTCACACCTCCTCATATGGAAGATACTTGTCCTTCTTCATGTCTCAAGAAGGGTAGAAATATAAGAACGCACACACACACACACACACACACATTTTTGTATGTGTTACCTTCTGGAGACCTCCGAATAATGCCTACTTCTTTAGGACCAGCCTTTCTAGATATATAAAGAAGTGTATTTACAACATTAATAATATATACATACTATGCAAATATAGAAAAGCTTGTTGTGAAAAATGAGTTGCAATTTCACAAGAAAAAGGTCTCAATTTCACGAGAAAAACTTAAGAGTTTTGGCAGTATTATAATAAAAGTTGTCATTTTACTCAACGCAAGTCCAAGTTTTACATGAAAAACTGAACATTTCTGCAATATTATGATAAAAGTTGGAATTTTACACAGCAGTCGCAATTTTCCAAGAAAAGCTTAAAATGTTGTCAATTTCATGAAAAGAGTCGTAATTTTACTCGACAAAAGTCACAATTTTATGGGAAGACTTAGAAATGTTGGCAATATTATAATAATAATTGGAATTTTACTTGGCAAAATTATGACAAAAGTCATAACTTTACTCCTAAAATGTCACTATTTTATAAGCCCAAACAACAAAAATTGGGAATATTGTGATAAAAGTCAGAATTGTATATGACCAATGTCACCATTTTGCAGTAAAAACTAATAATTTTACATGAAAAAAAGTCATAATTTTGCGAGAAAATGTTGCAATATTACAGAAACAGAAATAATATGAGAAACATTAACAGTCGTCATTTTACAAGAAAAGCTTAAAATATTGGCAATTTAATGAAAATAGTCGTAATTTCACTCGACAAAAGTTACAATTTTATGGGAAGACTTTGACATTTTGGCAATAATATTATAATAATCGGAATTTTACTTACAAAAGTCATAATTTTACTCCAACAACAAAAATTGGCAATATTGTGATAAAAGTCAGAATTTTATATGACCAATGTCACCATTTTGCAGTAAAAAGTAATCATTTTACATTAAAAAATAAGTCATAATTTTACGAGAAAATATTGCAATATTACAGAAACAGAAAGATTATGGGAAATTGTTCCCAATTTTAGAAGAAAAAAGTTGACACGTTGTGAGAAAAAGACTGCGTTTAATTAATTTTCTTATTTTTTGTTTGTAATTGGTTTTTAATCTTCATTATTTACTTCAAGTTATTACAGTATGTCTCTATATACGTATCTTTTTTTATTCATTTTTTATTCATTTGGGCGCATTTCAATTTCTTACACACACTTGTTATTTCATATGTTGACCAGAGGGGGAGCACTTTTAAAAGGGACCACCCTCATTTTGATAGATGTCACCACCAGATGAGACATTGTCTATTAGATGCAATGATATTGATTTATGTCATCACTTGTTCACACCTCCTCATATGGAAGATACTTGTCCTTCTTCATGTCTCAAGAAGGGTAGAAATACAAGAACACACATACATCCTGGCCCCGACCAGCTGGGAGTGTTTGCTGTGTGAATGTTTGCTACATAGTGCACTGCGCCTCACACAAAGGCCCGTGCGCTGTCTGTGTTTGCACTGCGCCTACCTCAAACAGCTCGCCGGTTTCCGTCCGCTCTCGCGCCGCAGCACACTCATGACGCCCGCCTTTGTCAAGACGCGCACACAAACCGCCAAGGCTTGGCCCGGGGGTGGCACGCCGCAGAGGGGAACAAGAGCCAAGTTCATTGAGAAATCAGTGAGAATTTGAGCAATGCACCTTTGACAAGCCTCGCGTTGCCATCATATTTTCCGGCATTCCGTGAAAGGTCAAAGAGATATTGCTGCCCGCAGTATTTTATGGAGTGGACAATGGCGGTCACTGAGATAAAAACGGGCGACAGGTCAAACGGAAGTCAGCAGTCTTGTTTCCTAAGTAACTAGTGAGAAATGTTGAGCTGAAAATGATGGCAGGAGTGTGTGAAGTGCTCAACTAGGGATGACTATCAGTAGGAGTTTATCGATACCAATATGGTATCGATACCGGTATACTCGTATCGGTACTATATATGCAGTGGTGGTCAAAAGTGGACATACACTTAAATTAATGATAAATGGGTTATACTTGTATAGCGCTTTTCTACCTTCAAGGTACCGTATTTTCCGCACTATAAGGCGCACCGGATTATAAGGCGCACCTTCAATGAATGGCCTATTTTAAAACTTTGTTCATATATAAGGCGCACCACATTATAAGGCGCATAGAATAGACTAGGGGTGCTCACACTTTTTCTGCAGGCGAGCTACTTTTCAATTGATCAAGTCGTGGGGATCTACCTCATTCATATATATCATTTATATTTACTTATTTATGAAATATGTTTTTGTTAACAAGTTAAAGGTGTTTAATGATAATACAAGCATGTTTAACACGTATAGTTAATATTGTTAATAAGTTAAAGGTGTTTAAAGATAATGTAAGCATGTTTAACACATATAATTAATATTGTTAACAAGTTAAAGGTGTTTAAAGATAATACAAGCATGTTTAACACTTATAGTTAATATTGGTAATAAGTTAAAGGTGTTTAAAGATAATACAAGCATGTTTAACACATAGAGTTAATATTGTTAACAACTTAAAGGTGGTTAAAGATGTTTAACACGTATAGTTAATATTGTTAACAACTTAAAGGTGTTTAAAGATAATACAAGCATGTTTAACACTTATAGTTAATATTGTTAACAAGTTAAAGGTGTTTAAAGATAATACAAGCATGTTTAACACATATAGTTAATATTGTTAACAAGTTAAAGGTGTTTAATGATAATACAAGCATGTTTAAGACATATAGTTAATATTGTTAATACATTAAAGGTGTTTAATGATAATACAAGAATGTTTAACACATATAGTTAATATTGTTAACAAGTTAAAGGTGTTTAAAGATAATACAAGCATGTTTAACACTTATAGTTAATATTGGTAATAAGTTAAAGGTGTTTAAAGATAATACAAGCATGTTTAACACATATAGTTAATATTGTTAACAACTTAAAGGTGGTTAAAGATGTTTAACACGTATAGTTAATATTGTTAACAACTTAAAGGTGTTTAAAGATAATACAAGCATGTTTAACACTTATAGTTAATATTGTTAACAAGTTAAAGGTGTTTAAAGATAATACAAGCATGTTTAACACATATAGTTAATATTGTTAACAAGTTAAAGGTGTTTAATGATAATACAAGCATGTTTAAGACATATAGTTAATATTGTTAACAAGTTAAAGGTGTTTAATGATAATACAAGCATGTTTAAGACATATAGTTAATATTGTTAATACATTAAAGGTGTTTAATGATAATACAAGAATGTTTAACACATATAGTTAATATTGTTAACAAGTTAAAGGTGTTTAAAGATAATACAAGCATGTTTAACACTTATAGTTAATATTGGTAATAAGTTAAAGGTGTTTAAAGATAATACAAGCATGTTTAACACTTATAGTTAATATTGTTAACAACTTAAAGGTGGTTAAAGATAATACAAGCATGTTTAACACATATAGTTAATATTGTTAACAAGTTAAAGGTGTTTAATGATAATACAAGCATGTTTAACACATAGTTAATATTGTTAATAAATTAAAGGTGTTTAATGATAATACAAGAATGTTTAATACATATAGTTAATATTGTTAACAACTTAAAGGTGTTTAAAGATAATACAAGCATGTTTAACACATATAGTTAATATTGTTAACAAGTTAAAGGTGTTTAATGATAATACAAGTATGTTTAACACATATAGTTAATATTGTTAACAAGTTAAAGGTGTTTAATGATAATACAAGCATGTTTAACACATATAGATTCCTTTCTTTAATGAAGACAAGAATATAAGTTGTTGTATTACCTGATTCTGATGACTTGCATTGATTTGAATCAGACAGTGGTGATGATAACGTTCGCATTTTCGAATGGAGGAGAAAAAAAGTCCTTCTTTCTGTCCAATACCACATGAAAGTGGTTGGTTTTTGGCATTTTATTTATCCAGCTTCCGTACTCTTTTGTATACACTTTACAAGAAATACATTGTCGGCAAACTCCGCAGCTTGCTAGCTTGTGCACGCCAGCTTTCTGAGACTCTTATTTTGTTAGCGCAGGCAGGATGAAGAAGCGCTTTTATTGTGCAACTGTGCAGTCGGTCTTTGGAGTTTTGACGACAGGTACGGCGCCAGAGTCTGTTGAAATAAAGTGTTTCTCGCCTTCCTGTCGGTAATTTTAATGAGCTGGCAGCAGCCAGCGTCATCTCAGAAGACCCTCGGGTGCCGTGAATGTCAATCAAGTGACGGAAGTGACGTCATAGTGAAGATTTATGATCGCTCATTTTTAGGACTATTTTTTTAATGCCTGGCTGGTGATCGACTGACACACCCTTCGCGATCGACCGGTAGCTCGCGATCGACGTAATGAGCACCCCTGGAATAGACGCTACAGTAGAGGCTGGGGTTGCGAGACCTGTTGTGGCTCAATATTGGTCCATATAAAAGGCGCACCGGATTATAAGGCGCACTGTCAGCTTTTGAGAAAATTGGAGGTTTTTAGGTGCGCCTTATAGTGCGGAAAATACGGTACTCAAAGCGCTTTGACACTATTTCCACATTCACCCATTCACACATTCATACGCTGCCATGCAAGGCGCTAACCAGCACCCATCAGGAGCAAGGGTGAAGTGTATGTAAAACAAAAAATTCACCACATGATGTTAGCACATCAGTCGAGAAAAATGAGCAAACTACATGAATAACATCCTGTAATTTGATTTTGATTAAAAAAAAATGTATCTTGACAGATTGAAAATGAACACCAATGAGTTGACTGATGAACAATATCACATAATTTATTCAGAAAATATAAATAGCAAATAAAGATAGAATACTAATAACCTGCAGCATCGCGTGGACATCGGGGGCGGTACCTCTGGATTGGCAGACCGGGGTGGTGGTTCCTCTCTTTAAGAAGGGGAACCGGAGGGTGTGTTCTAACTATCGTGGGATCACACTCCTCAGCCTTCCCGGTAAGGTCTATTCAGGTGTACTGGAGAGGAGGCTACGCCGGATAGTCCAACCTCGGATTCAGGAGGAACAGTGTGGTTTTCGTCCTGGTCGTGGAACTGTGGACCAGCTCTATACTCTGGGCAGGGTCCTTGAGGGTGCATGGGAGTTTGCCCAACCAGTCTACATGTGCTTTGTGGACTTGGAGAAGGCATTCGACCGTGTCCCTCGGGAAGTCCTGTGGGGAGTGCTCAGAGAGTATGGGGTATCGGACTGTCTGATTGTGGCAGTCCGCTCCCTGTATGATCAGTGCCAGAGCTTGGTCCGCATTGCCGGTAGTAAGTCGGACACGTTTCCAGTGAGGGTTGGACTCCGCCAAGGCTGCCCTTTGTCACCGATTCTGTTCATAACTTTTATAGACAGAATTCTAGGCGCAGTCAAGGCGTTGAGGGGATCTGGTTTGGTGGCTGCAGGATTAGGTCTCTGCTTTTTGCAGATGATGTGGTCCTGATGGCTTCATCTGGCCAGGATCTTCAGCTCTCGCTGGATCGGTTCGCAGCTGAGTGTGAAGCGACTGGGATGAGAATCAGCACCTCCAAGTCCGAGTCCATGGTTCTCGCCCGGAAAAGGGTGGAGTGCCATCTCCGGGTTGGGGAGGAGATCTTGCCCCAAGTGGAGGAGTTCAAGTACCTCGGAGTCTTGTTCACGAGTGGGGGAAGAGTGGATCGTGAGATCGACAGGCGGATCGGTGCGGCGTCTTCAGTAATGCGGACGCTGTATCGATCCGTTGTGGTGAAGAAGGAGCTGAGCCGGAAGGCAAAGCTCTCAATTTACCGGTCGATCTACGTTCCCATCCTCACCTATGGTCATGAGCTTTGGGTTATGACCGAAAGGACAAGATCACGGGTACAAGCGGCCGAAATGAGTTTCCTCCGCCGGGTGGCGGGGCTCTCCCTTAGAGATAGGGTGAGAAGCTCTGTCATCCGGGGGGAGCTCAAAGTAAAGCCGCTGCTCCTCCACATGGAGAGGAGCCAGATGAGGTGGTTCGGGCATCTGGTCAGGATGCCACCCGAGCGCCTCCCTGGGGAGGTGTTTAGGGCACGTCCCACCGGTAGGAGGCCGCGGGGAAGACCCAGGACACGTTGGGAAGACTATCTCTCCCGGCTGGCCTGGGAACGCCTCGGGGTCCCACAGGAAGAGCTGGACGAAGTGGCTGGGGAGAGGGAAGTCTGGGCTTCCCTGCTTAAGCTGCTGCCCCCGCGACCCGACCTCGGATAAGCGGAAGAAGATGGATGGATGGATACTAATAACCGCAACATCTAAGTGTAAAAAACAACATTATGATTTGTACAATTTCAGAATGTGCTTGTTCTATTTTTCAACAAAGAAAATAATCTGAAGTTGTCTTTATTTTTACGTTATCGCGCCGTGATTTTAGAAGTCCGGCCCACTTGGGAGTAGATTTTTCTCCATGTGGCCCCCGATCTAAAATGAGTTTGACACCCCTGATTTAAACAGTGTATTTATTTGTTTTAGTATAGTAATCCCTTGCTAATTGGTTATGCAATAAATACGTTTCAGTGATGAAGTAGGAATTATTCGTTGTAAATCTAATCTTTTCATATAACTAGAGAATAAAAAACTGTTTATTTCTTTCTAAACAGAAGTACATTTGGTGACTAACAATACTTATTTTAGTTATTGTCAGGACTTGATCTTGGGAGTTTGCTTTTCCAGGATGCAACAGAAAGTTGGCACGGGCGAGACGGGAATTAAGGTACATATTTTTATTGAAACACTAGAACTAACTATAAATACAAAAAAAAAGGATCAAACAAAAAGCGCGCACAGTGGCGGAGAATAAACTATGAACAATTAAACAAAAACATTAACTGTGGCTTGATAAACAAAAACTTACTTGGCATGGAACCGGCATGAAAAAAGAGTTAGAGGCACGAACAGAGCATAAATGTGTTGTGAGGTCGTCAGGCCGAACAACAGAAAATGAATGAACTTAAATACTATGGACATGATTAGTGAAAGCAGGTGCGTGACTCAAAACGTGAAACAGGTGCGTGACGTGACAGGTGAAAACTAATGGTTGCTATGGTGACCAGACAAGGGAGTGAAAAGACAGAAACTAAACAAAACATGACTTAAAACAAAACATGATAATACAGACATGACAGATATCGTCAACAACCTATATTTCCCCTGACTAAAACAGGTCTTGTGAATTTAGTTTAGAATTTAGTAGTTTCTCTGCGATAACCTTAAAACAAATGGGTTTCAGGACAAAATTAAACTGTATAATTTAGTCGACAAAATTTACCGCAATTAAAATGTTGAGGAATTTAATCGATTAAAACTGGTCGTAAACTAAATCAAATTAGAATACTAAAATATGACTAAAACAAAAAGACGTGTTCATCAAAAGACTATGACTATACATGAAAAACTGTTGACGATAACTAGGACGAACATTAGTCAACAAATTTAACACTGCTTTTAAATACATTTTTCAACACTGCAAGAGACATGAAATAAGACCATTTTTAAGTCAATTTTACACTCTTTTAATCCACTATAGCAGGGGTGCTCAATACGTCGATCGCGATCTACCAGTCGATCGCAAAGGTAGTATTGGTAGATTGCATTACATTATTAAAAAAAATATTTTTTTTTTTTTTTTTTTTTTTTTTTTTTTTTTTTTGTGTCCTGTCCAGCTTCTCAGGCAAATCAAATAGTTGATGTAGATGCCCATGTCGGCTGTTCAGATTTACTTTACAAAAGAGAAGTGTAGGATACTTCTCTTGTTGCCTTATTTGTATTTGACTTTATTAAATGTATTTATATTATCATTTAGTGCAGCCGGGCCGGAGCAGGAGGGGATAGAAAGAGAAAAAAAAAGAAGACAGAGGGGGAAATTGTGGGGACAAGAGGGGGATTAGACAGAGAGACAAAAACAACAACAGCAAATAACAACAACAACAACAATAGAGCAACATCAGCAAATATGACATGTACAAATATGATGGTAAAAGTAATAGCAAATAAGCAGTTAGCGAAAAATAAAAAATAATACAGAAATGACAATGAGCATTATTACACTACAAATGGATCAATACAAATACCAATAGAAATAGCGCTATTGATAATGAACAATACCAATAATTTACCTTTATTATCAACAATACAGTTGTTTAAATGCAACAATACATATACGTAATGATAACTTGAGATACGAAAGAATGCAGGAAAATGGAAGGGGAGAAAGAGAAGCAACCTACATTAACCTTGTACATTGTTATAGTCACAATAGGTTAAGCCTTATCAGTGTGCCGTGTGCTCCACCCAGTTTACCCTAGGGCAGGGGTGCTCATTACGTCGATCGCGATCTACCGGTCGATCTCGGAGGGTGTGTCAGTCGATCACCAGCCAGGCATTAAAAAAATAGTCCTAAAAATGAGCGATCATAAATCTTCACAATGACGTCATTTTCGTCACTTGATTGACATTCACGGCACCCGAGGGTCTTCTGTGACGACGCTGGCTGCTGCCAGCTCATTAAAATTACCGACTGGAAGGCGAGAAACACTTTATTTCAACAGACTCTGGCGCCGTACCTGTCGTCAAAACTCCAAAGACCGACTGCACAGTTGCACAGTTGCGCTAACAAAATAGGAGTCTCAGAAAGCTGGCGTGCACAAGCTAGCAAGCTACGGAGTTTGCCGACAATGTATTTCTTGTAAAGTGTATACAAAGGAGTACGGAAGCTGGACAAATAAGATGCCAAAAACCAACCACTTTCATGTGGTATTGGACAGAAAGGAGGACTTTTTTTCTCCTCCATTCGAAAATGCGGACATCATCACCACTGTCTGATTCCAATCAATGCAAGTCATCACAATCAGGTAATACACCAACTTATATTCTTGTCTTCATGAAAGAAAGGAATCTATATCTGTTAAACATGCATGTATTATCTTTAAACACCTTTAACTTATTAACAATATTAACTATATGTGTTAAACATGCTTGTATTATCATTAAACACCTTTAACTTGTTAACAATATTAACTATATGTATTAAATATTCTTGTATTATCATTAAACACCTTTAATTTTTTAACAATATTAACTATGTGTTAAACATGCTTGTATTATCATTAAACACCTTTAACTTGTTAACAATATTAACTATATGTATTTAACATGCTTGTATTATCATTAAACACCTTTAATTTTTTAACAATATTAACTATATGAGTTAAACATGCTTTTATTATCTTTAAACACCCTTTACTTGTTAACAATATTAACTATATGTATTAAACATACTTGTATTATCATTAAACACCTTTAATTAATTAACAATATTAACTATATGTGTTAAACATGCTTGCATTATCATTAAACACCTCTAACTTGTTAACAAAAACATATATTTCATAAATAAGTAAATATAAATTATATATGAATGAGGTAGATCCCCACGACTTGATCAATTGAAAAGTAGCTCGCCTGCAGAAAAAGTGTGAGCACCCCTGCACTATAGTAATGCTGTCTGAGGCTGAGCCAATCAGTGGCCACGATACTGAACAGTGCAACCTAATGGTTTGATCTCACCTATTGGCCAATAATATTGATATTTTTACTTAATTTAGTCATTTTTATCCTTAAAAATGCTTAATTTAGGCAAACGCTTTAAAAGAATAAATGTAGTGAAGCGTGATGTGGTGAGGTATGACTCTAGTCAAATATTTCAACAATGTACTTCTTCTTTTGTGTTTAACATTTTGATAAATATAGTGCACAGCTAATAAAAAAATGTCAACAATTGATAAAAAGTTGAATAAAAGTAAACTGGTTCAAAATGTAATCAGCAAATTAACTGCAAAAAAAATTCCTGAGCCTTTAGTTTGGATTTTTAGCCTGAAATGAACTCCTGATCTCAAAAATTTTTGCACAATATAGTAATTTTTTTTAGATGCACAGGTATATATAGGTACAGTATGCACATGTTGACCAGTGCTGTTCAACAGCAAAAAAAAACAACAGTTCGCTCCTAAAAGCTGTTTTTTTGTGCATAATTCATCACTTGTAAAGAACATCATGTCATGGCTGTCAATCATTTCTACAACTCTTATTTTTTTTGTGATGTAGCGATCGGAGCACATACTTGTTGGTCACAAAAAACATTCATGGAGTTTGCTTCTTTTATGAATTTATTATGGCTCTACTGAAAATGTGAGCAAATGTGCTGGGTCAAAAGTATACAGATAAGAGCTTCTAGAGGAAAGTTCTGTGGTCAGATGAAACAGAAATGGAGCTGTTTGGCCACAATACCCAGCAATATGTTTGGAGGAGAAAAGGTGAGGCTTTTAATCCCAGGAACACCATGCTTACCGTCAAGCATGGTGGTGGTAGTATTATGCTCTGGGCCTGTTTTGGTGCCAATGGAACTGCTGCTTTAAATGGGACAATGAAAAAGAAGGATTACCTCCAAATGCTAAAATCATCAGCCCATGTACAGTACAGGCCAAACGTTGGACACACCTTCTCATTCAATGTGTTTTCTTTATTTTCATGACTATTTACATTGTAGATTGTCACATCAAAACTATGAATGAACACATGTGGAGTTATGTACGGAAATAACTAGGTTATACGGTATAGCGGTATTAGTATAGTACCATGATACTAATGACTCATATTCGGTACTATACTGCGTCTGAAAAGTACCGTGTCTTTTGTTTTGTTTTAATTCATATTATGTTCATAAAGTCAGTACATATGTCCCTGGACTAGAGATGCGCGGATAGGCAATTTATTTCATCCGCAACCGCGTCAGAAAGTCGTCAACCATCCGCCATCCACCCGATGTAACATTTGATCAGAACTGCACCCGCCCGCCATCCGCCCGCACCCGCCCGAAGTTTTATTTACGGAGGCAATAATTGAGCATGGATTTCCAATCGCACTGGCTGATCACATGGGACAGTTAAATGTTTGTAATGCAACCTTTAAAAATCATTACGCGGTGATCGCGGTCCCAAAAATAAACTTTTCTTGCATGATAATGTCCAGAAAAATTCGCTTTATATTACTAAAGAGTCCTTTTAACGAATGAGTTTGATGGTTTATCACAAACCTTAAATGAAAGAAGTCCTTTGTTCTCCTGCACGTGCATATGCGATTTGGTCTTGCTTCGTGTTTGGTGCGCAATCCTGTCGGCTGTATTTCACAGCACGACATACTGTTAAAAGTGTTTATACTATTTATGCTTTCAAGTCCAAGTTGAAGAAATCTTGTTAAATGTTGACAGCATAACTACCAAAATACAGAAGTATGTCCTTAATATTTTTGCAGTGCTATTTCTGTTGAAAAGTTCAAATGATTACATTAGAGATGTGATGTGCCACTTTTCAAGTGTCTGATGGCTTAAATTCATTTTCATTAATTTTTCATATTTTGAATTCTTTTGAAAGGCTTACAAAAAAACTACATTTGAATTGTAATTCCATGCTATTGACAGGACTATTAATTTTAATGAAGTTAGCTTACCATGTTTACAGTATGATAATTGTGATAGAAATGTGAATTTTAGGCACAGAATATTTTTTACAATTGAACAAGGCAGTAGATTATACAAGCTTGGACAGAAAGTTAATAATGACACCAATTTTTTTTTTAATGGAATTGTTTAGTACTGTTTTACTATTTGTTTACTGTAAAAAGTGTTTATACTTTCAATTAACAAATTGAAATCTTGTGAAAGGTTGACAGGATAAACATGCCAATCAACCCATATGATTTTTGCTGTAATATTTTTGTTTTGAAAAGTCACTGTGACTGATAGAAAAGTGATGGTTTTAGCAACATTTTAACCTGTCTGAATGCTAATAATCATTTTGCGTCGGGGGGCGAAGCCCTGAACCCTCCACCAGGACTTTGTCCTGGACCTACCGGGGCCTGCGGCCCTTGGACCCTGGCTACTAGGTTTTTCTGATTTCAAAAGTTGGCAGGTATGGTGAGGTTATAAAGCTTTTGCCTGTTAAAGAAAGGAGACTGATCCAATGCAGTACAGACTTTCGCGTGCCACGCTGTCACGACCCAGACGCACACCAGTGCGCAATCATATGGGAGCCGCGCTGAGCGCACCTCCAAGCGCGTCTCGCTGCCGGCGACGGCCAGGTATGGGCCCACGCTCCAGCGCCATCCATTTTCAGGGCTAGTTGATTCGGCAGGTGGGTTGTTACACACTCCTTAGCGGGTTCCGACTTCCATGGCCACCGTCCTGCTGTCTATATCAACCAAGGTGAGCCCCACCCCTTTCGTGAGCGCACTGCGCGCGGAGTGACCCCTGTTACGCGCCCCCGGCAACAGGGGTGGCGGGCAGGTAAGCTGCGCGGGCGGAGCGTGCGGAGTGACCCCTGTTACGAGCCCCCGGCCACGGGGGTGGCGGGCAGGTAAGCTGCTTACCTGCTGCGCGTGACGCCGGCCGCGGCGAAGGCGGACGAGGCGGGGTGTCGGTGCGGTGGGCGCGGTGGTGACCCTGGACGTGCGTCGGGCCCTTCTCGCGGATCGCCTCAGCTACGGCTCCCGGTGGGGCCCTCTCGGGGGAAGGGGCCTCGGTCCCGGACCCCGGCGAGGCGTCCCTTCTCCGCTCCGTAAAAGTGTCCATCTCTTTTTTTTTTTTTCTTCTGTTGTGGCATATGCTGCAGGTGCCTGCTCGTTTTTCGTATGTGGGTAACAACATTTAACTATGTATATATATTTACCAATTGGTTTAACTGCCACCCGCAAAAAAAAAAAAAAAAAAAAAAATCTAATTAATCCGCCCGACCCGACCCGCGCGCGGATAAAATCTTTTTTTTTTTTATTTCATCCGCCCGATCCGCGGATAATCCGCGGACTCCGCGGTTGTGCCCGCAAACCGCGCATCTCTACCCTGGACACATGAGGACTTTGAATATGACCAATGTATGATCCTGTAACTACTTGGTATCACATCCATACCTAAATGTGTGGTATCATCCAAAACTAATGTCAAGTATCAACGAAGAGAAGAATAAGTGATTATTACATTTGAACAGAAGTGTAGATAGAACATGTTGAAACAGTAAACGGCCCGACACCTACCCTTTACATCAATATTTCTTAACCATATTATTATTGGTTTATTAGGTATTATATTTTCTTGTATGATCCTGTAACTACTTGGTATCGGATCCATACCTAAATGTGTGTTATCATCCAAAACTAATGTCAAGTATCAAAGACGAGAAGAATAAGTGATTATTACATTTCAATAGAAGTGTAGATAGAACATGTTGAAACAGTAAACGGCACGACACCTACCCTTTAAATCAATATTTCTTAACTATATTATTATTGGTTTATTATGTATTATATTTTCTTGTATGATCCTGTAACTACTTGGTATCGGATCCATACCTACATTTGTGGTATCATCCAAAACTAATGTCAAGTATCAACGAAGAGAAGAATAAGTGATTATTACATTTTAACAGAAGTGTAGATAGAACATGTTGAAACAGTAAACGGCACGACACCTACCCTTTACATCAATATTTCTTAACCATATTATTATTGGGTTATTATGTATTATATTTTCTTGTATGATCCTGTAACTACTTGGTATCGGATCGATATCCAAATGTGTGGTATCATCCAAAACTAATGTAAAGTATCAAAGACAAGAAGAATAAGTGATTATTACATTTTAACAGAAGTGTAGATAGAACATGTTGAAACAGTAAACGGCACAACACCTACCCTTTACATCAATATTTCTTAACCATATTATTATTGGTTTATTAGGTATTATATTTTCTCGTATGATCCTGTAACTACTTGGTATCGGATCGATATCAAATGTGTGGTATCATCCAAAACTAATGTCAAGTATCAAAGAAGAGAAGAATAAGTGATTATTACATTTTAACAGAAGTGTAGATAGAACATGTTGAAACAGTAAATGGCGCGACACCTACCCTTTACATCAATATTTCTTAACCATATTATTATTGGTTTATTAGGTATTATATTTTCTTGTATGATCCTGTAATTACTTGGTATCACATCCATACCTAAATGTGTGGTATCATCCAAAACTAATGTCAAATATCAAAGAAGAGAAGAATAAGTGATTATTACATTTTAACAGAAGTGTAGATAGAACATGTTGAAACAGTAAACGGCACGACACCTACCCTTTACATCAATATTTCTTAACCATATTATTATTGGTTTATTATGTATTATATTTTCTTGTATGATCCTGTAACTACTTGGTATCGGATCGATATCAAATGTGTGGTATCATCCAAAACTAATGTCAAGTATCAAAGATGAGAAGAATAAGTGATTATTACATTTTAACAGAAGTGTAGATAGAACATGTTCAAACAGAAAATAAGCAGATATTAACAATAAATGAACAAGTAGATTAATAATCAATTTTTACAGTTTGTCCCTCATAATGTGTACAAAATAATAGGTGTATAAATGACACAATATGTTACTGCAGACTAATTAGGAGTCTTTGTTTGTTTACTTACTACTAAAAGACAAGTTGTCTAGTATGTTCAACATTTTATTTAAGGACTAAATGACAATAATAAACATATGTTTCATGTGCACTAACATTTTTTGTTAAAATAAAGAAAATAATGACATTTTTGTGGTCCCCTTTATTTAGAAAAGTACCAAAAAGTATCAAATAATTTATTGGTATCGGGACAACACTAGAAATTACTGAAAACATGTTTTATATGCTAGTTTCTTCAAAATAGCCACCCTTTGCTCTGATTACTGCTTTGCATTTGCACACTCTTGGCATTCTCTCCATGAGCTTCAAGAGGTAGTCACCTGCAATGTTTTTTCACTTCACAGGTGTGCCTTGTCAGGGTTGATGAGTGGAACGTCTTGCTTGATAAAAAAAAGAGGTTGGGAGCATCAGAAGGAGAAGGTGTGTCCAAACTTTTGGCCTGTACTTTAAGTATTGTGTTTGTGTGACTTTTATCTCATAGAGTTCTTTATATTTGTTTATTCTAATTTACTCCTTCCTGTCATTGCATACCCCGGCAGGCTTCCGTAGTTTCCTGCAGCGTCCGTAGCTCCTCCCCTTCCTCCTCACTGAGGTGAGTTGTGTCCAATTTGGTGTGGTGCTGTGTGTCCTTTTCCAACAAAATACATGTTTGTAGTTCTTGCCCTACATTGTTTACTTTTATGAAGATATCATGTGTTTTTGTGTTGATTTAACCACTACTTTGAGCGCTACAATCGTTTTTTGAGTGACACGATTTGTTTGAAGCGGTCACATGACCACACTATTAGCCTGTGTCCTGTCCCTGAATAATCTGTTTTCTATGTGCACATTAGAGATGCGCGGATAGGCAATTATTTCATCCGCAACCGCATCAGAAAGTTGTCAACCATCCGCAATCCACCCGATCTAACATTTGATCAGAACCGCACCCGCCCGTTGTTATATATCTAATATAGACGATGCAAGGCATTAGTGAGGTTATAAAGCTTTTGCCTGTTAAAGAAAGGAGACTGATCCAATGCAGCACAGACATTCGCGTGCCACGCTGTCACGACCCAGACGCACACCAGTGCGCAATCATATGGGAGCCGCGCTGAGCGCACCTCCAAGCGCGTCTCGCTGCCGGCGACGGCCGGGTATGGGCCCGACGCTCCAGCGCCATCCATTTTCAGGGCTAGTTGATTCGGCAGGTGGGTTGTTACACACTCCTTAGCGGGTTCCAACTTCCATGGCCACCGTCCTAGCTGCTGTCTATATCAACCAGGGTGAGCCCCACCCCTTTCGTGAGCGCACTGCGCGCGGAGTGACCCCTGTTACGCGCCCCCGGCCACGGGGGTGGCGGGCAGGTAAGTTGCTTACCTGCTGCGCGTGACGCCGGCCGCGGCGAAGGCGGACGAGACGGGGTGTCGGTGCGGTGGGCGCGGTGGTGACCCTGGACGTGCGTCGGGCCCTTCTCGCGGATCGCCTCAGCTCCGGCTCCCGGTGGGGCCCTCTCGGGGGAAGGGGCCTCGGTCCCGGACCCCGGCGAGGCGTCCCTTCTCCGCTCCGTAAAAGTGTCCATCTCTTTTTTTTTCTTCTTCTGTTGTGGCATATGCTGCAGGTGCCTGCTCGTTTTTCGTATGTGGGTAACAACATTTAACTATGTATATATATTTACCAATTGGTTTAACTGCCACCCGCCTGAATCTATTTAAAATCTAATTTTTTTTAATTTCAACCGCCCAACCCGACCCGCGGATAAAATCTTTTTTTTTTTTATTTCATCCGCCCGATCCGCGGATAATCCGCGGACTCCGCAGTTGTGCCCGCAAACCGCGCATCTCTAGTGCACATATTTGCCAACCTTGAGACCTCCGATTTCGGGAGGTGGGGGCGTGGTCGGGGGTGGGGCAGGGCGTGGTTGGGGGCGTAGTTAAGAGGGGAGGAGTATATTGACAGCTAGAATTCACCAAGTCAAGTATTTCATACAGGCCCTGCGATGAGGTGGCGACTTGTCCAGGGTGTACCCCGCCTTCCGCCCGATTGTAGCTGAGATAGGCTCCAGCGCCCCCCGCGACCCCAAAAGGGAATAAGCGGTAGAAAATGGATGGATGGAAGTATTTCATACACACACACACACACATATATATATATATATATATATCTACATCCTGAAAATATGCAAACAAAACTGTGTTTAGATAATTGATACGTCAAACTTGCGTAAATAAATCTTAAGGAATATAACATAACTTGGCTTCTGAGAGCTTCAAAATGTAATGAATAAAATGCTAAAGTTGTTGTTAAACAAGCAATTATTTTGATAATTAAATATGGTCATTTTAAATGAATTACTATGATAATTTAAAATTAATTATTTCAAATATGTTTATTTTAATGTATAATTCTAATGCCTGGATGTAATAAGGAGTCACAAAAAAATACAAATAAAAATACAATTAATTTTGATGTTTTTAGCAAAATATAGTAAAAATGTATTTAGTTTTTTTTTTTTTTAAATTTAATTAATATATTTATTTTTAGGTAAGATAAACATAATAATACAATTTATCTCTAGTCTGGATGATTTAGTTCTTGTCACCCTGATGTCCTCCCGTCATGAAAAAAGGCTGTCCTCACTCAGGTCCGCATGAAAATCGGGAGATTTTCGTTGAGAAAATTTGTCCCGGGAGGTTTTGGGGAGAGGCGCTGAATTTCGGGAGTCTCCTGGAAAATTCGGGAGGGTTGGCAAGTATGGTGAATGGATTTAAAACATTTTACTTTTTTTTTTTTACATAAAGAGTAATTTTTTTTTTTTTTTTTACAGAAAAAAACTGGCAGCTTAGTTGCCAGACTTGTAGTAAAATATATGGTGTTTTTTATTTTATTTTATTATTTTTACAACATATAAATAGAAATAGAAATACAGTACCTGTCAGGCTTGGACGGAGGAAGGGACTCAGATGCAGAGAGGTGATTCCAAATAAAGCTTTTATTTTGAAATACTCTTTAAGCCTCCAGAGCCGAATAAATTCAATTACTATGAATTACAAAAATACTATTGACAAAATGTTCCAAAAGGGAAAAACCGAAAATCACTCCAAAAAAAAGGAGGAATACAAAAATAAGGACGATATAATTAGCACCGTATCTGTTATCAAAAACTTTAACAAAAAACGCTCCAAACAGGAGGAAGAAAATAAAGACTATAAAACTTAACTACTCTAATCAATGTAAACAAAAAATCACTCAACAAACTTTGAGGAAAAAATCTTTAAGGAAAAATAATAACTCACCACTGCGGTAGAAAAAGGTAGGATAACAAAAGTCGCTCTGAGGGAGGAAAAAAGTCAATTCAAAATTACAGCGTGGGATATTCTGGGAGCAAGGACGTAGACGTGAGACAAGGCAAGGCATGGACATGAACAGGGACATGGAACGCAAGACAGGCACGAAAGCTCGAGACAATCTGGCACAGAACAAGGGGAGGCTTGGGCTTATAAAGAACATGAGGGAAATGGGAAACAGGTGGAAACAATCAAGGGTCAGGAATGACGTCAGACTGGTGACACAAGAGGAAGGACCCGTGATCTGAAACAAGAGGAGTTGCTTTTCAAAATAAAACATGTAAATCACAAGACAGAAAAAACCAAGACAAGACTTCCCTCACCGCGGTGTGACAGTACCGCTGTTTGATTTTATTTTGGCAACTCAGATGCCAGTTTTTTTACCATAATAAAATGCGATGAGGTGACGACTTGTCCAGGGTGTACACCGCCTTCCGCCCGAATGCAGCTGAGATAGGCTCCAGCACCCCCCAGCGACCCCAAAAGGGACAAGCGGTAGAAAGTGGATGGATGGAAAATGTGGTACCATAAAATCATCAACTGTGGATTTTACAGCAAAAAAAAAACAAAAAAAAACTGACAGCTCAGTCAACAGGATTTTTCTGGAAAAAAACAAACATTGGTCGTTTTTTTTCAACTTAAAGTAATATGCTGTAAAAAAAAAAAAAAAAAAAAAAAAACCTCCCTAAATGTCATAGTTAAATTTTTTGGTCATTTTTATAGTGTACAATTTGATGGATAACTTGCTTCAAAATCATAAATTAAGGAGATATTTAGGTATGATAGGATGGGTTTTGACCAAAAAAGTTAGATAATATATTAATTGTTGCAATATTGGACACTATTTTTTTTCCCCCTGTCAAACTAGAAAAAAAAACCTGATATTTTTAGTAAGAAAGAAAATATAAGGTATTTTTTGAATTATAAAATTACATGGAGGTCCAGATGTGGCCCGCGGGCCTTGACTTTGACACCTGTCTTATATTGAGTCAATGCTGTGTTGTGCGTTTCATAAACATGTTAAAACTTGACTTTGCTACTTGCAATGCTGAGGAAGCACAATATAGAATAAGTAAGGCTGTATTTTTGCCCTCATTCCTGTGAGAACCCTGCGTGTGACTGCAGCAGCAGGAGTGGAACAACCACCAGCGGGTAGCATCTGTGAGCAGATAATACTGCATCATCGCTTTCCCTTTCGGGCTTATCGGAGGACAAGCCACGGCCTTGTGGTCTCAAGTTGAAGGTCTATGGTGTCATGTGACAGAGGGGCGTGGCTTCAGAGGATAGCAGACTTACCTGGCTGGGAGTCTCAGGTTGTCAAACACAGCTTCTCTTTGTTGTGAACCCTTGCGGAGGCCTCCCCAGTCACAAAGGGTGGATCTGTTACACACACACACACACACACACACACACACACACACACACACACACACACACACACACACACAGACACACACACACACACACACACTAAGCAGACATCTCCAATCAGGTCAGGGAGGTTCTTGAAGTGCTTGGAGGCTGACTTGTGGTTGACAGAGCAACACGACCTTTGACCCCAGCCACCTCCAGCCATCTTTTGATCAAACGGCGCCCTCAACGCCAATAGGGTTCTTGTTGTGATGTAGACCAGAACACAACCTTAAGCCGCGATGAAAATGTAGTGATTTGACCTTTAACCTCAGCTATCATGGACACCTTTTTTCTTTGTTTTTTTTTAAATTAATCAGTCCAAGAAAATAATACACACTAATAATACAATTGCAGCCCAGCAACTTCCAGAACAGCAAACATGACACAAAACAATCCAAAAGTAGTCAAACAAAAATGAATAATATCAACAAAAGTATCAATAGTGATTAGAAATCCAACAACTTTTTTGTTTGATATCAAAAGGAATAGGTAAGGAAGGGCACTCCACCTCCAAAGACATGCACCTGGGGATAGGCCCCTCCCACCTCCAAAGACATGCACCTGGGGATAGGCCCCTCCCACCTCCAAAGACATGCACCTGGGGATAGGCTCCTCCCACCTCCAAAGACATGCACCTGGGGATAGGCCCCTCCCACCTTCAAAGACATGCACCTGGGGATAGGCCCCTCCCACCTCCAAAGACATGCACCTGGGGATAGGCCCCTCCCACCTCCTCAAAAAATGCACCTGGGGATAGGCCCCTCCCACCTTCAAAGGCATGCACCTGGGGATAGGCCCCTCCCACCTTCTTAAGACATGCACCTGGGGATAGGCCACTCCCACCTCCAAAGACATGCACCTGGGAAAAGGCCCCTCCCACCTCCAAAGACATCCACCTGGGGATAGGCTCCTCCCACCTCCAGAGACATGCACCTGGCGATAGGCCCCTCCCACCTTCTTAAGACATGCACCTGGGGATAGGCCACTCCCACTTCCTAAGACATGCACCTGGGGATAGGCCCCTCCCACCTTCTTAAGACATGCACTTGGGGATAGGCCCCTCCCACCTCCAAAGACATGCACCTGGGGATAGGCCCCTCCCATCTCCAGAGACATGCACCTGGGGATAGGCCTCTCCCACCTTCTTAAGACATGCACCTGGGGATAGGCCACTCCCACCTCCAAAGACATGCACCTGGGAAAAGGCCCCTCCCACCTCCTTAAGACATGCACCTGGCGATAGGCCCCTCCCACCTTCTTAAGACATGCACCTGGGGATAGGCCACTCCCACTTCCTAAGACATGCACCTGGGGATAGGCCCCTCCCACCTTCTTAAGACATGCACTTGGGGATAGGCCCCTCCCACCTCCAAAGACATGCACCTGGGGATAGGCCCCTCCCATCTCCAGAGACTTGCACCTGGGGATAGGCCTCTCCCACCTTCTTAAGACATGCACCTGGGGATAGGCCCCTCCCACCTCCAAAGACATGCACCTGGGGATAGGCCCCTCCCACCTTCTTAAGACATGCACCTGGGGATAGGCCCCTCCCACCTCCAAAGACATGCACCTGGGGATAGGCCCCTCCCACCTCCAGAGACATGGACCTGGGGATAGGCCCCTCCCACCTCCAAAGACATGCACCTGGGGATAGGCCCCTCCCACCTCCTAACCCATTCACCTGGGGATAGGCTCCTCCCACCTCCAAAGACATGCACCTGGGGATAGGCCCCTCCCACCTCCAAAGACATGCACCTGGGGATAGGCCCCTCCCACATCCAAAAGACATGTACCTGGGGATAGGCCCCTCCCACCTCCAAAGACATGCACCTGGGGATAGGCTCCTCCCACCTCCAAAGACATGCACCTGGGGATAGGCTCCTCCCACCTCCAAAGACATGCACCTGGGGATAGGCCCCTCCCACCTCCAAAGACATGCACCTGGGAAAAGGCCCCTCCCACCTTCTTAAGACATGCACCTGGGGATAAGCCCCTCCCACCTCCTTAAGACATGCACCTGGGGATAGGCCCCTCCCACCTTCTTAAGACATGCACCTGGGGATAGGCCCCTCCTACCTCCAAAGACATGCACCTGGGGATAGGCCCCTCCCACCTTCAAAGACATGCACCTGGGGATAGGCCCCTCCCACCTCCAAAGACATGCACCTGGGGATAGGCCCCTCCCACCTTCAAAGACATGCACCTGGGAATAGGCCCCTCCCACCTCCAAAGACATGCACCTAGGGATAGGCTCCTCCCACCTTCAAAGACATGCACCTGGGGATAGGCCACTCCCACCTCCTTAAGACATGCACCTGGTGATAGGCCCCTCCCACCTCCAAAAGACATGCACCTGGGGATAGGCCCCTCCCACCTCCAAAGACATGCACCTGGGGATAGGCCCCTCCCACCTTCTTAAGACATGCACCTGGGGATAAGCCCCTCCCACCTCCAAAGACCACCTCCTGTGCCTCTCCTGTCTTCCTCCAGACTCTGGGACCACGATTTCCAAAGGAAATGCAAAATTTGCATGGTTGGGTGATGGTTTGGGGTGCCATGTCATCTGCTGGTGTCGGTCCACTCTGTTTCCTGAGATCCAGGGTCAACGCAGCCGTCTACCAGCAAGTTTTAGAGCACTTCATGCTTCCTGCTGCTGACCTGCTCTATGGAGATGGAGATTTCAAGTTCCAACAGGACTTGGCGCCTGCACACAGCGCAAAATCTACCCGTGCCTGGTTTACGGACCATGGTATTTCTGTTCTAAATTGGCCCGCCAACTCCCCTGACCTTAGCCCCATAGAAAATCTGTGGGGTATTGTGAAAAGGAAGATGCAGAATGCCAGACCCAAAAACGTAGAAGAGTTGAAGGCCACTATCAGAGCAACCTGGGCTCTCATAACACCTGAGCAGTGCCAGAAACTCATCGACTCCATGCCACGCCGCATTAACGCAGTAATTGAGGCAAAAGGAGCTCCAACCAAGTATTGAGTATTGTACATGCTCATATTTTTCATTTTCATACTTTTCAGTTGGCCAACATTTCTAAAAAAAATCCCTTTTTTGTATTAGCCTTAAGTAATATTCAAATTTTGTGACACACGGAATTTTGGATTTTCATTTGTTGCCACTTCAAATCATCAAAATTAAATGAAATAAACATTTGAATGCATCAGTCTGTGTGCAATGAATAAATATAATGTACAAGTTACACCTTTTGAATGCAATTACTGAAATAAATCAAGTTTTTCAAAATATTCTAATTGACTGGCTTTTACCTGTATAGAACAAGGTGTAAGAGAAGAATGAGTAGCAGTGCCCTCTGCTGGTGTTAGTGTGGCACTGCAGAGTGCAGAGCTGGAACATTGACACTTTTTCCTGCTTGGTCATCTTTTCTGAGGAGGCCTTTCTCATGATGTCACCTCGTCACTCATTCACGTCCCGGTCTGCGCTCGGCCTCCCGTTAACCCCCCCTACGCCCCCGCGTGTGTAAAAAGCCCACTTAGTTGTGTCTGAGCGCTGAAGCGTCGCAGCGAGCGATGACTTCCTGTGCAAAGTGGCTGTTATTTCAACTCCCGAGCGCCGGACACGCTGTGGTTTGTCGGCCCTCGTGCACGCGGGGAGGAAATATTCACGCCAATCCTCCCATCCAAGGACTGCATGAACGAGTATTTGACAAGGCGAGGTCAAAGGGCGCTCGGATTTAGATTGCGGTCGCGCTTCTGGGCTCTTCTTCTTCTTCCTCCGTCGCCGCCAGCATGTTTTCCACTCTTACAAACTAAAGGCATTAAATGCTTCCCACGCTTTATTTATCCTATTTATTTTGCCGCACGCATTCCCTCGAATGAATAAGGACGCCTGTTTTTTTCTTTGGACGGAATATAAAAGCCGCCATGTGCACGCCATGAGAGGCCATTGTAAGCGTGGAATGTCATTAATTGTCACATAAAAGACGCCGGGGGAGAAGACGTTTGAAGGAGTCTCCAGTTTCCCACCAGAGAACTGTCCTTTGGAATCAGTGAACACATAAGTAGCACTGGAAGATACGCAACCAGCTGAGAGGGTCCAAGTTCTCACAGCAGCGCTCTGTTCACTCTTCTCATCAATGGAGAAAGTCAGGGTGACAACAGTCGTCAAAGATCCTCTACGGTGTGTGACACAATCACTGCAGTCGTCAAAGATCCTCTACGGTGTGTGACACAATCACTGCAGTCGTCAAAGATCCTGTATGTGACACAATCATTGCAGTCGTCAAAGATCCTCTACGGTATGTGACACAATCACTGCAGTTGTCAAAGATCCTGTATGTGACACAATCACTGCAGTCCTCAAAGATCCTGTATGTGACACAATCACTGCAGTTGTCAAAGATCCTGTATGTGACACAATCACTGCAGTCGTCAAAGATCCTGTATGTGACACAATCATTGCAGTCGTCAAAGATCCTGTATGTGACACAATCACTGCAGTCGTCAAAGATCCTGTATGTGACACAATCATTGCAGTCGTCAAAGATCCTGTACGGTGTGTGACACAATCACTGCAGTCGTCAAAGATCCTCTACGGTGTGTGACACAATCACTCTGCTGGTTGGAGGAGACACTGCAACACTGTTTTTAAAAGAAACTCTATAATATGATAAGATAATTCTTCTCACTAAGCAGATTTTATGTTAGAGTGTTTTACTTGTTTTAAGTGTTTTGCTCCTAAATGATCTCAGTAAGATATTACAGCTTGTTGCTGAGATGTGATGACCTATATTGAGTAAAACATGCTTGAAACTAGAATATCAAGTGTTGCAAAGCTGAGTCATCAACACTCACAAGTATAAAACTACTTTTTTAAAGTAAAAATGTCTTATTTCAAGCATTAAATAAAAAATCCTGACTTTGACACAATTGTGTCTCATAATTAAAACAGATGACAGCCAAATGGACTTTGCTGTTTTATTTCCAATGAAACAATAGAAAATATGTACTCATATAGTAGTACAGTTGGCACAGTACAGTAAACTGACAGTTAATATTTAAACATTTAACATTTCAAACAATTTTGAACAGAAATACTTCATGCACATTCAGATAAATTCCTCAAAAATACAATTCAAAAAAATTTGGCCGGGGATGGGCTGTGTGTATATATATATATATATATATATATATATATATATATATATATGTATATGTAAATATATATATATTTATTTTTTTATTTTATTTTATATATATATATATATATATATATATTTTTTTTTTTTTTTTTTCATATTATATATATATATATATATATATATATATATATATATATATATATTTACTAATGACTGAAAGAGCTCACACTTGGCGCGATGATGTCATGTTATCCATGGAAAAATGCATTTTTAGACAATATGATTTGCCTGAGCGGCTAGGAGACCCCGAGAGTAACAAGCGCTTGCCTTGTTGCCTTTCCATTAAGAACAATAAATTAGTTTTTAGTATAAGTTTGCTGGTTTCAAGAAATGTAATATCATGATGTCAAGATAATGGCACTAGCATTTACTTCATTTAAGAATATTTTTCAACGCATTGAGAAAAAAAAGGTCTCATATTTGTTTTTTCTACCAAGAAAAGTGCACTTGTTATTAGTGAGAATATACTTATTTTAAGCTATTTTTGGGTTCATTGAGGTTAGCTAATTTGACTTGTTTTGGAAAGTCTTGACAAGCCAAATTTTCTTGTTCTATTGGCAGATCATTTTGCTTGGTTCAAGTAAAATACCCCTCATTTTTTGTATTTTTTTTTTCTTGTTTTTGAACACTGACTTTTTGCAGTGTAGGCCTGGCCAAAGTTAAGTAGGAGAAAATGCGGTCGGTAATCATACTTGCCAACCTTGAGACCTCCGATTTCGGGAGGGGGGGGGTGGGGGGGTGGGGGGCGTGGTTGGGGGCGTGGTTAAGAGGGGAGGAGTATATTTACAGCTAGAATTCACCAAGTCAAGTATTTCATATATATATATATATATATATATATATATATATATATATATATATATATATATATATATATATATATATATATATATATATATATGTATGTGTGGGGAAAAAATCACAAGACTACTTCATCTCTACAGGCCTGTTTCATGAGGGGTTCCCTTAATCATCAGGAGATTTCTCCTGATGATTGAGGGAACCCCTCATGAAACAGGCCTGTAGAGATGAAGTAGTCTTGTGATTTTCTTCCCACACATACATATAATGCGCTCTACTACGGTATCGAGCACTATTTTTTGGATAACCTTATTAAGACATATATATATATATATATATATATATATATATATATATATATATATATATATATATATATATATATATATATATATATATATATATATATATATATATATAAGAAATACTTCACTTTCAGTGAATTCTAGCTATATATATATATTTTTATTTATTTATTATTATTTTTTTTTTATTATATATTTTATATATATATATATTTATTTTATTATATATTTTTTATATATATATATATATATATAAAAATAAGAGAAATACTTGAATTTCAGTGTTCATTTATTTACACAGTAAAGTTAAGGGTTGAATTGTCCATCCTTGTTCTATTCTCTGTCGCTATCTTTCTAACCATGCTGAACACCCTCTCTGATGATGCATTCTGCTTTGTCTCCTTGTTGTGTGCGCAGTTGTGCACTGCGCTCTCTAAAAGCCCTAGGTGTTATTGTCACATATACATGTACTTGCCAACCTTGAGACCTCCGATTTCGGGAGGTGGGGGGTGGGGGTTGGGGGCGTGGTTGGGGGCGTGGTTAAGATATATATATATATATATATATATAAGAAATACTTGACTTTCAGTGAATTCTAGCTATATATTTTTTTTTATTACATATATATATATATATATATATATATATATATATATATATATATATATATATGTATATATATATATATATATGTATATATATATATATATATATGTATATATAAATAAATAAAATAAATACTTGAATTTCAGTGTTCATTTATTTACACATATACACACACATAACACTCCTCTACTCATTGTTGAGTTAAGGGTTGAATTGTGCATCCTTGTTCTATTCTCTGTCACTATTTCAGAACAAACACATTATACAAATATACATTATAAAATCAATAAGAAAACGGGAGCTCTAATTTGGGAGTCTGAATTAGGATCAGAAGTTCCTATATAAACATTGCGCACTCACGTCGCCTTTTTGTATTGATTACTGCAGCTGTGCACTGGATTCATTCACAAATACAAACTACAACTCACAAACACTTTAGAGTTAGGCTCCACCATCAGAATGTGTACTTAAACTTATAAAGATCACATGGATATTATTCAGTGAGTTGATTCACCAAAACTAACCTGTTATACAGGAGGAAAAAGCACACAGGACGTTTCAATTGTTCACAGACTGGTCGCGCTCATCAGAATGACAAGACAAGACACTTCCGGTCTGCAGGTGATAGCATTCAATTGGGAAGAAACGCCCTACTGCCCCCTACTGACCAATGTGAATACTGATAAATGTGTAATGACAGCTCCAAAAACGAATTCAAACCACAAAATAAAATAAAAAAATCAACACAAAAATGTGACACATTATGGGTGGGTCACATATGCATGTACAGTAGATGGCAGTATTGTCCTGTTTAAAATTGCTGTTTACGGCAGACGAACTGCTTTACGGGGGACGAAAACTTGGCTGCTGTTGTTGTGTGTTGTTACCGCGCTGGGAGGACGTTAATGAAACTGCCTAACAATCAACCCACATAAGAAACCAAGAACTCGCCCTCCATCATTAGCTGTTTTTATGGTGGGAAAGCGGACGTGTGAACAGCCTGTCAACACGTCACCCAGGTCCGCATGAATTTCGGGAGATTTTCGGGAGAAAATTTGTCCCGGGAGGTTTTCGGGAGAGGCGCCGAATTTCGGGAGTCTCCCGGAAAATCCGTGAGGGTTGGCAAGTATGCATATACATGTACAGTAGATGGCAGTATCGTCCTGTTTAAGAGTGTCACAACATTGCCGTTTACGGCAGACAAACCGCTTTACGGTAGAGGAAAACGTGACTGCTGTTGTTGTGTGTTAATGCCGCGCTGGGAGGACGTTAATGAAACTGCCTAACAATAAACCCACATAAGAAACCAAGAACTCGCCCTCCATCATTCTACAGTTATAACGTGATTGGGCAGGCACGCTGTTTATATTGTGGGAAAGCGGATGTGAAAACAGGCTGAATTTCGGGAGATTTTCGGGAGAAAATTTGTCCCGGGAGGTTTTCGGGAGAGGCGCTGAATTTTGGGAGTCTCCCGGAAAATCCGGGAGGGTTGGCAAGTATGATATATATATATATATATATATATATATATATATATATTTATTTTATTATATATTTTATATATATATATATACATATATATAATAAAATAAATAAATATATATATATATATATATATATATATATATATATATATATATATTTATTTTATTATATATTTTATATATATATATATATATATATATATATATATATATATATATATATATATATATAAGAGAAATACTTGAATTTCAGTGTTCATTTATTTACACAGTACAGTTAAGGGTTGAATTGTCCATCCTTGTTCTATTCTCTGTCGCTATCTTTCTAACCATGCTGAACACCCTCTCTGATGATGCATTCTGCTTCGTCTCCTTGTTGTGTGCGCAGTTGTGCACTGCGCTCTCTAAAAGCCCTAGGTGTTATTGTCACATATGCATGTACAGTAGATGGCAGTATTGTCGTGTTTAAGAGTGTCACAACGTTGCCGTTTACGGCAGACAAACCGCTTTACGGTAGAGGAAAACGTGACTGCTGTTGTTGTGTGTTAATGCCGCGCTGGGAGGACGTTAATGAAACTGCCTATAAATAAACCCACATAAGAAACCAAGAACTCGCCCTCGGTCATTCTACAGTTATAACGTGATTGGGCAGGCACGCTGTTTATATTGTGGGAAAGCGGATGTGAAAACAGGCTGAATTTCGGGAGAAAATTTGTCCCGGGAGGTTTTGAAGAGAGGCGCTGAATTTCGGGAGTCTCCCGGAAAATCCGGGAGGGTTGGCAAGTATGTCGGTAATACATTACTTAATGTCTCTGTGCGGCCCGGTAGCAAATGCGTCACGGACCGGCGCCGGTCTCCGTACCGGTGGTTGGGCACCACTGCTTTATACTTTTCAAAACCTCTCCATATGCTGCTGTTCTTGAGGATCAACAAAAAAAGGAAACACGAGTCCAGGATGATTTATATGCCGGCGTTGTGTTGCTGTTTTTTTGGAAATACTCGTCAAAGATCCTCTCCATGACTGAAGATCCCTGTTGTTTTTAGGGACCTACTGTAAGGAAATGTTCTTTTTCTTTTCCAAGCGAGTGAAATAATTTATTAGTTTTAGGTGAAAGTCATCCTCCGTATCTCCGGCAGGCAATTTAACGCTGAGTCGTGGTCTTCCTACCAGCGGACTGAGACTTTTCCACTGACCGCTTGCTTAGCGGAGGTTAGAATCCTGCACCCCAAAGACTGACTTTCCCGTTAGGCCCAGGAACAAAGTCAGACTACACTTACTGGAACCCCCTGGAATTTGCAGCAAACTCTTTCTTGGCTAAAGTCCGCGTTTGTGTTCGACAAGTTGGTGCACGGGAGTCTTCGCTCCTGCCTGCGCGGAATAATGGCTCCCCGGTGTGCGCCGGCGCCGCTCGCAGCCCGGGCAGATAAATCAATAGTAGTGACGGCGGTTAATGGCCGATTGGAGTTTGGCGCGGCCGTTGCGGAGCTCACACTTGACTGATGTCATCAAGAGTCCATGCATGTGATGAGATGTGTGGGATGGATGAGGTGTTACTCACCTAACAAGATCAATAGAGTGCCTGCAAGGCCCTCCCGTGGCCCATTTTCACCACAAATGTCCGTCGTAATATATCCTAATGTGTAGGCCTCGCTACATGTCTTGAAATTAACAGAGCGTGAGGTCTGACCCGCCCTACGGCTAGATGAGTCAGTCCTGTTTGAACACCCACAACTTTACAAAAAAAAAAAAAAAAAAAAAAAAATCAGGCTTCGCTACACTTCTTAATATTTAGTCTGGAACTTTTTTTTTTTTCATTAACGTGGTTTTAAAGACATATTACCCCATCCGATCTGCCTCTGGTTCAATGATCCAGTCCTGTTTAAACGCCCACCTCACATAGGAAAGCTTTAAGAGAAGAAAACAGTTCAGGCTTTGCTACACTTCTTAATATATTACCTGGAAAAAAAAAAATTCATGGACGTGGTTTTAATGCTATAATACCCCCTCTAATCTTCTCCGAGCTAGATGGTCCAGTCCTGTTTAAAAGTCTACTTCAAAGAGCTTTGAAGAAGAAAACATTTAAATAAAAGTAGGCTTCGCTACACTTCTTAATATATAGCCTGGAACTTTCAAAGAAATGGTTTTAAGGACATAATACCCACTCTGACCCACCTATAGCTAGTGGATCCAGTCCTGTTTAAACATCAATTTCACAGAGGACAGCTTTGGAAAAAAAAAAAAAATCAGGCTTCACTACACTTCTTAATATTTAGTCTGGAACTTTTTTTTTTTCATTAACGGGGTTTTAAAGACATATTACCCTTATCCGATCTGCCTCTGGTTCAATGATCCAGTCCTGTTTAAACGCCCACCTCACATAGGAAAGCTTTTAGAGAAGAAAACAGTTCAGGCTTCGCTACACTTCTTAATATATTACCTGAATTTTTTTTTTTCATGGACGTGGTTTTAATGCTATAATACTCCCTCTAATCTTCTCCAAGCTAGATGGTCCAGTCCTGTTTAAAAGTCTACTTCACAGAGCTTTGAAGAAGAAAAAATTTAAATACAATCAGGCTTCACTACACTTCTTAATATTTAGCCTGGAACTTTTTTTTCATTAACGTGGTTTTAAAGACATACTACCCCATCCGATCTTCCTCTGGTTCAATGATCCAGTCCTGTTTAAACGCCCACCTCACATAGGAAAGCTTTAAGAGAAGAAAACAGTTCAGGCTTTGCTACACTTCTTAATATATTACCTGAAAATTTTTTTTTTCATGGACGTGGTTTTAATGCTATAATACCCCCTCTAATCTTCTCGGAGCTAGATGGTACAGTCCTGTTTGAAAGTCTACTTCACAGAGCTTTGAAGAAGAAAAAATGTAAATAAAATTAGGCTTCGCTACACTTCTTAATATATAGCCTGGAACTTTCAAAGAAATGGTTTTAAGGACATAATACCCACTCTGACCCACCTATAGCTAGTGGATCCAGTCCTGTTTAAACACCCATTTCACAGAGGACAGCTTTGAAAAAAAATTTAAAAAAATAAATCAGGCTTCACTACACTTCTTAATATTTAGCCTGGAACTTTTTATTTTCATTAACGTGGTTTTAAAGACATATTACCCCATCCGATCTGCCTCTGGTTCAATGATCCAGTCCTGTTTAAACGCCCACCTCACATGGGAAAGCTTTAAGAGAAGAAAACAGTTCAGGCTTTGCTACACTTCTTAATATATTACCTGAAATTTTTTTTTTCATGGACGTGGTTTTAATGCTATAATGCCCCCTTTAATCTTCTCGGAGCTAGATGGTCCAGTCCTGTTTAAAAGTCTACTTCACAGAGCTTTGAAGAAGAAAAAAATGTAAATAAAATTAGGCTTCGCTACACTTCTTAATATATAGCCTGGAACTTTCAAAGAAATGGTTTTAAGGACATAATACCCACTCTGACCCACCTATAGCTAGTGGATCCAGTTCTGTTTAAACACCCATTTCACAGAGGACAGCTTTGAAAAAAAATAAAAAAAATAAAAATCAGGCTTCACTACACTTCTTAATATTTAGTCTGGAACTTGTTTTTTTTCATTAACGTGGTTTTAAAGACATATTACCCCATCCGATCTGCCTCTGGTTCAATGATCCAGTCCTGTTTAAACGCCCACCTCACACCGGAAAGCTTTAAGAGAAGAAAACAGTTCAGGCTTCGCTACACTTCTTAATATATTACCTGAAAAAAAAATTCATGGACATGGTTTTAATGCTATAATGCCCCCTCTAATCTTCTCGGAGCTACATGGTCCAGTCCTGTTTAAACGCCCACCTCACACCGGAAAGCTTTAAGAGAAGAAAACAGTTCAGGCTTCGCTACACTTCTTAATATTTTACCTGAAAAAGAAATTGAATGGACGTGGTTTTAATGCTATAATACCATCTCTAATCTTCTCCAAGCTAGATGGTCCAGTCCTGTTTAAAAGTCTACTTCAACAGAGCTTTGAAGAAGAAAAAATGTAAATAAAATTTGGCTTCGCTACACTTCTTAATATATAGCCTGGAACTTTCAAAGAAAAGGTTTTAAGGACATAATACCCACTCTGACCCACCTATAGCTAGTGGATCCAGTCCTGTTTAAACACCCATTTCACAGAGGACAGCTTTGGAAAAAAAACAAAAAACAGGCTTCACTACACTTCTTAATATTTAGTCTGGAACTTGTTATTTTCATTAACGTGGTTTTAAAGACATATTACCCCATCCGATCTGCCTCTGGTTCAATGATCCAGTCCTGTTTAAACGCCCACCTCACATAGGAAAGCTTTTAGAGAAGAAAACAATTCAGGCTTTGCTACACTTCTTAGTATATTACCTGAAAAATTGTTTTTCATGGACGTGGTTTTAATGCTATAATGTTATAATAATCTTCTCCGAGCTAGATGGTCCAGTCCTGTTTAAAAGTCTACTTCACAGAGCTTTGAAGAAGAAAAAATGTAAATAAAATTAGGCTTCGCTACACTTCTTAATATATAGCCTGGAACTTTCAAAGAAAAGGTTTTAAGGACATAATACCCACTCTGACCCACCTATAGCTAGTGGATCCAGTCCTGTTTAAACACCCATTTCACAGAGGACAGCTTTGGAAAAAAAAACAAAAAACAGGCTTCACTACACTTCTTAATATTTAGTCTGGAACTTTTTATTTTCATTAACGTGGTTTTAAAGACATATTACCCCATCCGATCTGCCTCTGGTTCAATGATCCAGTCCTGTTTAAATGCCCACCTCACATAGGAAAGCTTTTAGAGAAGAAAACAATTCAGGCTTCGCTACACTTCTTAATATATTACCTGAAAAAAAGAAAATTCATGGACGTGGTTTTAATGCTATAATGCCCCCTTTAATCTTCTCGGAGCTAGATGGTCCAGTCCTGTTTAAAAGTCTACTTCAACAGAGCTTTGAAGAAGAAAAAATGTAAATAAAATTAGGCTTCGCTACACTTCTTAATATATAGCCTGGAACTTTCAAAGAAAAGGTTTTAAGGACATAATACCCACTCTGACCCACCTATAGCTAGTGGATCCAGTCTTGTTTAAACACCCATTTCACAGAGGACAGCTTTGAAAAAAAAAAAAAAAAAAAAAAAAAAAAAATCAGTCTTCACTACACTTCTTAATATTTAGCCTGGAACTTTTTTTCATTAACGTGGTTTTAAAGACATATTACCCCATCCGATCTGCCTCTGGTTCAATGATCCAGTCCTGTTTAAACGCCCACCTCACACCGGAAAGCTTTAAGAGAAGAAAACAGTTCAGGCTTCGCTACACTTCTTAATATATTACCTGAATTTTTTTTTTTCATGGACGTGGTTTTAATGCTATAATACTCCCTCTAATCTTCTCCAAGCTAGATGGTCCAGTCCTGTTTAAAAGTCTACTTCACAGAGCTTTGAAGAAGAAAAAATTTAAATACAATCAGGCTTCACTACACTTCTTAATATTTAGCCTGGAACTTTTTTTTCATTAACGTGGTTTTAAAGACATACTACCCCATCCGATCTTCCTCTGGTTCAATGATCCAGTCCTGTTTAAACGCCCACCTCACATAGGAAAGCTTTAAGAGAAGAAAACAGTTCAGGCTTTGCTACACTTCTTAATATATTACCTGAAAATTTTTTTTTTCATGGACGTGGTTTTAATGCTATAATGCCCCCTCTAATCTTCTCGGAGCTAGATGGTACAGTCCTGTTTGAAAGTCTACTTCACAGAGCTTTGAAGAAGAAAAAATGTAAATAAAATTAAGCTTCGCTACACTTCTTAATATATAGCCTGGAACTTTCAAAGAAATGGTTTTAAGGACATAATACCCACTCTGACCCACCTATAGCTAGTGGATCCAGTCCTGTTTAAACACCCATTTCACAGAGGACAGCTTTGAAAATAAATAAATAAATAAATCAGGCTTCACTACACTTCTTAATATTTAGCCTGGAACTTTTTTTCATTAACGTGGTTTTAAAGACATATTACCCCATCCGATCTGCCTCTGGTTCAATGATCCAGTCCTGTTTAAACGGCCACCTCACATAGGAAAGCTTTTAGAGAAGAAAACAGTTCAGGCTTCGCTACACTTCTTAATATATTACCTGGAAAAAAAAAATTCATGGACGTGGTTTTAATGCTATAATACCCCCTCTAATCTTCTCCGAGCTAGATGGTCCAGTCCTGTTTAAAAGTCTACTTCACAGAGCTTTGAAGAAGAAAAAATGTAAATAAAATTAGGCTTTGCTACACTTCTTAATATATAGCCTGGAACTTTCAAAGAAATGGTTTTAAGGACATAATACCCACTCTGACCCACCTATAGCTAGTGGATCCAGTCCTGTTTAAACACCCATTTCACAGAGGACAGCTTTGAAAAAAAAAAAAATAAATAAATCAGGCTTCACTACACTTCTTAATATTTAGCCTGGAACTTTTTTTCATTAACGTGGTTTTAAAGACATATTACCCCATCCGATCTTCCTCTGGTTCAATGATCCAGTCCTGTTTAAACGCCCACCTCACACAGGAAAGCTTTAAGAGAAGAAAACAGTTCAGGCTTCGCTACACTTCTTAATATATTACCTGAATTTTTTTTTTCATGGACGTGGTTTTAATGCTATAATGCCCCCTCTAATCTTCTCCGAGCTAGATGGTCCAGTCCTGTTTAAACGTCTACTTCACAGAGCTTTGAAGAAAACATTTTTTAGATAAAATGAGGCTTCGCTACACTTCTTAATATATAGCCTGGAACTTTCAAAGAAATGGTTTTAAGGACATAATACCCACTCTGACCCACCTATAGCTAGTGGATCCAGTCCTGTTTAAACACCCATTTCACAGAGGACAGCTTTGGAAAAACTAAAATACAATCAGGCTTCACTACACTTCTTAATATTTAGTCTGGAACTTTTTATTTTCACTAACGTGGTTTTAAAGACATATTACCCCATCCGATCTGCCTCTGGTTCAATGATCCAGTCCTGTTTAAACGCCCACCTCACATAGGAAAGCTTTAAGAGAAGAAAACAGTTCAGGCTTCGCTACACTTCTTAATATATTACCTGAATTTTTTTTTTTCGTGGACATGGTTTTAATGCTATAATGCCCCCTCTAATCTTCTCCGAGCTAGATGGTCCAGTCCTGTTTAAACGTCTACTTCACAGAGCTTTGAAGAAGAACAAATTTAAATAAAATTAGGCTTCGCTACACTTCTTAATATATAGCCTGGAACTTTCAAAGAAAAGGTTTTAAGGACATAATACCCACTCTGACCCACCTATAGCTAGTGGATCCAGTCCTGTTTAAACACCCATTTCACAGCTTTGGAAAAAAAAAAAAATCAGGCTTCACTACACTTCTTAATATTTAGCCTGGAACTTTTTTTCATTAACGTGGTTTTAAAGACATGTTACCCCATCCGATCCGCCTCTGGCTAGATGATCCAGTCCTGTTTAAACGCCCACCTCACACCGGAAAGCTTTAAGAGAAGAAAACAGTTCAGGCTTTGCTACACTTCTTAATATATTACCTGAATTTTTTTTTTCGTGGACGTGGTTTTAATGCTTTAATGCCCCCTTTAATCTTCTCCGAGCTAGATGGTCCAGTCCTGTTTAAAAGTCTACTTCACAGAGCTTTGAAGAAGAATTTTTTTAAATAAAATTAGGCTTCGCTACACTTCTTAATATATAGCCTGGAACTTTAAAATAAATGGTTTTAAGGACATAATACCCACTCTGACCCACCTATAGCTAGTGGATCCAGTCCTGTTTAAACACCCATTTCACAGAGGACAGCTTTGAAAAAAAATAAATAAATAAATCAGGCTTCACTACACTTCTTAATATTTAGCCTGGAACTTTTTTTCATTAACGTGGTTTTAAAGACATATTACCCCATCCTATCTGCCTCTGGTTCAATGATCCAGTCCTGTTTAAACGCCCACCTCACACAGGAAAGCTTTAAGAGAAGAAAACAGTTCAGGCTTTGCTACACTTCTTAATATATTACCTGAAATATTTGTTTTCATGGACGTGGTTTTAATGCTATAATGCCCCCTTTAATCTTCTCCGAGCTAGATGGTCCAGTCCTGTTTAAACGTCTACTTCACAGAGCTTTGAAGAAGAACAAATTTAAATAAAATTAGGCTTCGCTACACTTCTTAATATATAGCCTGGAACTTTCAAAGAAATGGTTTTAAGGACATAATACCCACTCTGACCCACCTATAGCTAGTGGATCCAGTCCTGTTTAAACACCCATTTCACAGCTTTGGAAAAAAAAAAAAATCAGGCTTCACTACACTTCTTAATATTTAGCCTGGAACTTTTTTTCATTAACGTGGTTTTAAAGACATGTTACCCCATCCGATCCGCCTCTGGCTAGATGATCCAGTCCTGTTTAAACGCCCACCTCACACCGGAAAGCTTTAAGAGAAGAAAACAGTTCAGGCTTTGCTACACTTCTTAATATATTACCTGAATTTTTTTTTTCGTGGACGTGGTTTTAATGCTTTAATGCCCCCTCTAATCTTCTCCGAGCTAGATGGTCCAGTCCTGTTTAAAAGTCTACTTCACAGAGCTTTGAAGAAGAATTTTTTAAAATAAAATTAGGCTTCGCTACACTTCTTAATATATAGCCTGGAACTTTAAAATAAATGGTTTTAAGGACATAATACCCACTCTGACCCATCTATAGCTAGTGGATCCAGTCCTGTTTAAACACCCATTTCACAGAGGACAGCTTTGAAAAAAATAAAAAAAATAAATCAGGCTTCACTACACTTCTTAATATTTAGCCTGGAACTTTTTTTCATTAACGTGGTTTTAAAGACATATTACCCCATCCGATCTGCCTCTGGTTCAATGATCCAGTCCTGTTTAAACGCCCACCTCACACAGGAAAGCTTTAAGAGAAGAAAACAGTTCAGGCTTTGCTACACTTCTTAATATATTACCTGAAATATTTGTTTTCATGGACGTGGTTTTAATGCTATAATGCCCCCTTTAATCTTCTCCGAGCTAGATGGTCCAGTCCTGTTTAAAAGTCTACTTCACAGAGCTTTGAAGAAGAAAAAATTTAAATAAAATTAGGCTTCGCTACACTTCTTAATATATAGCCTGGAACTTTCAAAGAAAAGGTTTTAAGGACATAATACCCACTCTGACCCACCTATAGCTAGTGGATCTAGTCCTGTATAAACACCCATTTCACAGAGGACAGCTTTGGAAAAAAAAAAAAAAAAAAAAAATCAGGCTTCACTACACTTCTTAATATTTAGCCTGGAACTTTTTTTCATTAACGTGGTTTTAAAGACATGTTACCCCATCCAATCCGCCTCTGGCTAGATGATCCAGTCCTGTTTAAACGCCCACCTCACATCGGAAAGCTTTAAGAGAAGAAAACAGTTCAGGCTTTGCTACACTTCTTAATATTTTACCTGAAAAAGAAATTGAATGGACGTGGTTTTAATGCTATAATGCCCCCTCTAATCTTCTCCGAGCTAGATGGTCCAGTCCTGTTTAAAAGTCTACTTCACAGAGCTTTGAAGAAGAAAACATTTAAATACAATCAGGCTTCACTACACTTCTTAATATTTAGCCTGGAACTTTTTTTTCATTAACGTGGTTTTAAAGACATACTACCCCATCCGATCTTCCTCTGGTTCAATGATCCAGTCCTGTTTAAACGCCCACCTCACATAGGAAAGCTTTAAGAGAAGAAAACAGTTCAGGCTTTGCTACACTTCTTAATATATTACCTGAATTTTTTTTTTTCATGGACGTGGTTTTAATGCTATAATACCCCCTCTAATCTTCTCGGAGCTAGATGGTACAGTCCTGTTTGAAAGTCTACTTCACAGAGCTTTGAAGAAGAAAAAATGTAAATAAAATTAGGCTTCGCTACACTTCTTAATATATAGCCTGGAACTTTCAAAGAAATGGTTTTAAGGACATAATACCCACTCTGACCCACCTATAGCTAGTGGATCCAGTCCTGTTTAAACACCCATTTCACAGAGGACAGCTTTGAAAATAAATAAATAAATAAATCAGGCTTCACTACACTTCTTAATATTTAGCCTGGAACTTTTTTTCATTAACGTGGTTTTAAAGACATATTACCCCATCCGATCTGCCTCTGGTTCAATGATCCAGTCCTGTTTAAACGCCCACCTCACATAGGAAAGCTTTAAGAGAAGAAAACAGTTCAGGCTTTGCTACACTTCTTAATAGTTTACCTGAAAAAGAAATTCAATGGACGTGGTTTTAATGCTATAATGCCCCCTCTAATCTTCTCCGAGCTAGATGGTCCAGTCCTGTTTAAACGCCTACTTCACAGAGCTTTGAAAAGAAAAAAATAAATAAAATTAGGCTTCGCTACACTTCTTAATATATAGCTTGAAACTTTCAAAGAAATGGTTTTAAGGACATAATACCCACTCTGACCCACCTATAGTTAGTGGATCCAGTCCTGTTTAAACACCAATTTCACAGAGGACAGCTTTGAAAGAAAAAATAAAAAATAAATCAGGCTTCACTACACTTCTTAATATTTAGCCTGGAACTTTTTTTCATTAACATGGTTTTAAAGACATATTACCCCATCCGATCCGCCTCTGGCTAGATGATCCAGTCCTGTTTAAACGCCCACCTCACATAGGAAAGCTTTTAGAGAAGAAAACCGTTCAGGCTTCGCTACACTTCTTAATATATTACCTGAAAATTTTTTTGTCATGGACGTGGTTTTAATGCTATAATGCCCCCTCTAATCTTCTCCGAGCTAGATGGTCCAGTCCTGTTTAAACGCCTACTTCACAGAGCTTTGAAGAAGAAAATATTTTAATAAAATTAGGCTTCGCTACACTTCTTAATATATAGCCTGGAACTTTCAAAGAAATGGTTTTAAGGACATAATACCCACTCTGACCCACCTATAGCTAGTGGATCAAGTTCTGTTTAAACACCCATTTCACAGAGGACAGCTTTGAAAAAAACTAAAATACAATCAGGCTTCACTACACTTCTTAATATTTAGCCTGGAACTTTTTTTCATTAACGTGGTTTCAAAGACATATTACCCCATCCGATCTGCCTTTTGCTAGATGATCCAGTCCTGTTTAAACGCCCACCTCACATAGGAAAGCTTTAAGGGAAGAAAACAGTTCAGGCTTTGCTACACTTCTTAATATTTAGCCTGGAACTTTTTTTCATTAACGTGGTTTTAAAGACATGTTACCCCATCCGATCTGCCTCTGGTTCAATGATCCAGTCCTGTTTAAACGCCCACCTCACATAGGAAAGCTTTTAGAGAAGAAAACAGTTCAGGCTTCGCTACACTTCGTAATATATTACCTGAAAAAAAGAATATTCATGGACGTGGTTTTAATGCTATAATGCCCCCTCTAATCTTCTCGGAGCTAGATGGTCCAGTCCTGTTTAAAAGTCTACTTCACAGAGCTTTGAAGAAGAAAACATTTAAATAAAATTAGGCCTCGCTACACTTCTTAACATATAGCCTGGAACTTTCAAAGAAATGGTTTTAAGGACATAATACCCACTCTGACCCACCTATAGCTAGTGGATCCAGTCCTGTTTAAACACCCATTTCACAGAGGACAGCTTTGAAAAAAAATAAATAAATAAATCAGGCTTCACTACACTTCTTAATATTTAGCCTGGAACTTTTTTTTCATTAGCGTGGTTTTAAAGACATGTTACCCCATCCGATCCGCCTCTGGCTAGATGATCCAGTCCTGTTTAAACGCCCACCTCACATAGGAAAGCTTTAAGAGAAGAAAACAGTTCAGGCTTTGCTACACTTCTTAATATATTACCTGAACAATTTTTTTTCATGGACGTGGTTTTAATGCTATAATGCCCCCTCTAATCCTCTCCGAGCTAGATGGTCCAGTCCTGTTTAAAAGTCTACTTCACAGAGCTTTGAAGAAGAAAAAATGTAAATAAAATTAGGCCTCGCTACACTTCTTAATATATAGCCTGGAACTTTCAAAGAAATGGTTTTAAGGACATAATACCCACTCTGACCCACCTATAGCTAGTGGATCCAGTCCTGTTTAAACACCCATTTCACAGAGGACAGCTTTGAAAAAAAAAAATGAAAAAAAAATCAGGCTTCACTACACTTCTTAATATTTAGCCTGGAACTTTTTTTCATTAAGGTGGTTTTAAAGACATGTTACCCCATCCGATCAGCCTCTGGCTAGATGATCCAGTCCTGTTTAAACGCCCACCTCACACCGGAAAGCTTTAAGAGAAGAAAACAGTTCAGGCTTTGCTACACTTCTTAATATTTTACCTGAAAAAGAAATTGAATGGATGTGGTTTTAATACTATAATGCCCCCTCTAATCTTATCCGAGCTAGATGGTCCAGTCCTGTTTAAACACCCACTTCAGAGAGGACAGCTTTGAAGAAGAAAAAACTAAAATACAATTAGGCTTCGCTACACTTCTTAATATATAGTCTGGAACTTTGTTTTTATTTTTTCAAGAAATGTTTTTAAGTACATAATACTCACTCTGACCCGCCTCTAGCTGGATGATCTAGTCCTGTTTTATATATATATATATATATATATATATATATATATATATATATATATATATATATATATATATATATATATATATATATATATATATATATATATATATGTACATATATATATATATATATATATATATATATATATATATATATATATATATATATATATATATATATATATATATATATATATATATATATATATATATATATATATATATATATATATAATATGTATGTGTGGGGAAAAAAATCACAAGACTACTTCATCTCTACAGGCCTGTTTCATGAGGGGGTTCCCTCAATCATCAGGAGATTTTAATGGGAGCATTCACATACCATGGTTTATATAGGGCACAGAGTGGGTGGGTACAGGCTGGTGTAGGGGCGTGGTGATTGGCTCATGTGTTACCTAGGAGGTGTTTCCGTCTGTGGCGGCATGCTGATACAATTTCGCTGCGCTTGTTGAGGGATGACAGGTCTGGACGGTAAATAATAAACAGTTTCTCTTTCAAGCATAGGTTGCATCTTTTATTACCACTATTGTAAGGTGTGCTGGATGCAAGAATTTGCCATGTTATTGAATATTCAACATTATTGTCTTTGAGGTCCCAAATGTGTTTGCTGAGTTCTGTGGTATTCCGCAGGTTTTGGTTCCTGAAAGAAGCCTTGTGATTGTTCCATCTGGTTTTAAACTCAACCAACCAAAAAAGAACAGAAAACGAAACAACATCATCTGGTACAACCCCCCATACAGCAAAAACGTCTCAACCAACATTGGACACAAATTCCTCAATCTGATTGACAAACACTTTCCCAAAGACAACACCCTAAGAAAAGTATTCAACAAGAACAACATTAAATTGAGCTACAGCTGTATGAACAATATACGACAAATCATCTCAAACCACAACAAAACAATTGCAAATGAGCCGTCGGCCCCCAGACAGAGCGACCCCAAAACCAACAAAGGCTGCAACTGTCGCAAGAAACCTGATTGCCCTCTCAACGGGGGGTGCTTACAAACATCAGTTGTCTACCAATGTAAGGTAACACGCAAGGACATTAACACATCCGACACATATGTAGGATTAACCGAGGGAGAGTTTAAAACCAGATGGAACAATCACAAGGCTTCTTTCAGGAACCAAAACCTGCGGAATACCACAGAACTCAGCAAACACATTTGGGACCTCAAAGACAATAATGTTGAATATTCAATAACATGGCAAATTCTTGCATCCAGCACACCTTACAATAGTGGTAATAAAAGATGCAACCTATGCTTGAAAGAGAAACTGTTTATTATTTACCGTCCAGACCTGTCATCCCTCAACAAGCGCAGCAAAATTGTAACAACATGCCGCCATAGACGGAAACACCTCCTAGGTAACACATGAACCAATCACCACGCCCCTACGCCAGCCTGTACCCACCCACTCTGCGCCCTATACAAACCATGGTATGCGAATGCTCCCATTAAAATCTCCTGACGATTGAGGGTACCCCCCCTCATGAAACAGGCCTGTAGAGATGAAATAGTCTTGTGAATTTTTTTCCCACACATACATATATTGCGCTCTACTACGGTATCGAGCACTATTTTTTGGATAACCTTATTAAGACATATATATATATATATATATATATATATATATAGTGTTTTTTTTACATAAACACTGTAAATATACATATATACACACACATATATACAAAAAAAAAAAAATACAAAAAAAAATAATAATAAATAAAAAAAAAAAAAAATTAAAAAAAAAAGTATATATATATATATATATATATATATATATATATATATATATATATATATATATATATATATATATATATATATAAATATATAATTTTTTTTTTGTATATATGTGTGTGTGTATATGTATATTTACAGTGTTTATGTAAAAAAAAAGAAAAGTGGATCAAGTGTCCAGCAGGGAGAGACAAACACAGCTCATTAGCATTAAAGCTACAAACACATCAAATATATACCATTTTCATAATAAGTATTACTAAAAGTGCTTTTAAACCGTCTAAATTGCAGCATCAAGGCTAAACAACCCACTTGAATACACTTTTGTGTCCCCTCTGAGACATATTCATCATGTTGCACCTTTTAAAAGTCCACAGTGTAGTTTCCTACTGCAACATGTAGTAGCGGTGAGCTCCCTCTAGAGGGCGCTAAAGTGAGCTGTACGCTGTAGCAGGAAGCTTGGGTCCTTTTTTTGTAAACTCCCCTCTGGTTTATAAACATATTTATCTAGTTTGATTTACTTTGAGTTTAAAAGTATTCACCCCTGATATTAGTGTCGGAATTTAGAGTAAGAGATTCATAAGATGAGCAGCGCCGTGATGGTGTGATTTTAAGGCTTATTTGTGAGTACTTTGAGCCAGCAGCAGAGGGCGCTGTTACATAAGAAATGATGCTGCTTTGTTTCCTTTATGGCTAAAGTTAAAATAATAAAATAATAATGGTAATATTAAAAACATATTATGATATTAATGATAACTATGATAATAATGATAATAACAATAATACATTGTTATAAATATTATAATGATGGCAATACTTATGGTAGTATGGTCATGATGATAACAATACCATAATAATAACAATACTATGAATTACAATAGTAATATTGATAATAAATAATAACAATAGCAATACTTAAGCATAATATAATCATGACAATAATTATGGCAATACTACAACCAATAATAATGACAATAATTATGGTATTAATAATAAGTAAAAGTTTTTAATAGTAGTAATGATGATAATACATCACTATAATACAAATTACAATAATGATATTTATGGTCTTACTACTACTATTCATACTAATGATAATAATAACAATATTATTATTCATAATAATATTAATATTATGAATAATAATAATATGCACAACAATAATACAATATAATATAATAGTATACTAATATAATAAAACATTAAATATGGTGATAAAAATAGCAAACATAATAATACATTATATTGAAATTATAAAAATGACTAACTATGGTAATACTACTTCTATTATAATCATCATAATACATACTTGCCAACCCTCCCGGATTTTCCGGGAGACTCCCGAAATTCAGCGGCTCTCCCGAAAACCTCCCGGGACAAATTTTCTCCCGAAAATCTCCCGAAATTCAGGCGGGGCTGGAGGCCACGCCCCCTCCATCTCCATGCGGACCTGAGTGACGTGTTGACAGCCTGTTCACACGTCCGCTTTCCCACAATATAAACAGCTAATGATGGAGGGCGAGTTCTTGGTTTCTTATGTGGGTTTATTGTTAGGCAGTTTCATTAACGTCCTCCCAGCGCGGTAACAACACACAACAACAGCAGTCAAGTTTTCGTCTACTGTAAAGCAGTTCGTCTGCCATAAACAGCAATGTTGTGACACTTTTAAACAGGACAATACTGCCATCTACTGTACATGCGTATGTGACCCACCCATAATGTGTCACATTTTTGTGTTGATTTATTTATTTTATTTTGTGGTTTGAATTCGTTTTTGGAGCTGTCATTCCACATTTATCAATATTCACATTGGTCAGTAGGGGGCAGTAGGGCGTTTCTTCCCAATTGAATGCTATCACCTGCAGACCGGAAGTGTCTTGTCATTCTGATGAGCGCGACCAGTCTGTGAACAATTGAAACGTCCTGTGTGCTTTTTCAATCAATCAATCAATCAATCTTTATTTATATAGCCCTAAATCACAAGTGTCTCAAAGGGCTGCACAAGCCACAACGACATCCTCGGTACAAAGCCCACATACGGGCAAGGAAAAACTCACCCCAGTGGGACGTCGATGTGAATGACTATGAGAAACCTTGGAGAGGACCGCATATGTGGGTAACCCCCCCCCCTCTAGGGGAGACCGAAAGCAATGGATGTCGAGTGGGTCTGACATAATATTGTGAGAGTCCAGTCCATAGTGGATCCAACATAATAGTAAGAGTCCAGTCCATAGTGGGGCCAGCAGGACACCATTCCGAGCGGAGACGGGTCAGCAGCGCAGAGATGTTCCCAGCCGATGCACAGGCGAGCGGTCCACCTTTTCCTCCTGTATAACAGGTTAGTTTTGGTGAATCAACTCACTGAATAATATCCATGTGATCTTTATAAGTTTAAGTACACATTCTGATGGTGGAGCCTAACTCTAAAGTGTTTGTGAGTTGTAGTTTGTATTTGTGAATGAATCCAGTGCACAGCTGCAGTAATCAATACAAAATGGCGACGTGAGTACGCAATGTTTATATAGGAACTTCTGATCCTAATTCAGACTCCCAAATTAGAGCTCCCGTTTTCTTATTGATTTTATAATGTATATTTGTATAATGTGTGTGTTCTGAAATAGTGACAGAGAATAGAATTCAACCCTTAACTCAACAATGAGTAGAGTGTTATGTGTGTGTATATGTGTAAATAAATGAACACTGAAATTCAAGTATTTCTTTTATTTATTCATATATATATATATATATATATATAGCTAGAATTCACTGAAAGTCAAGTATTTCTTATATATATATCTTAACCACGCCCCCAACCACGCCCCCCACCCCCCACACCCCCACCTCCCGAAATCGGAGGTCTCAAGGTTGGCAAGTATGTTATAATAATACATCACTTTAATATAATATGACATAACAATATTAAGATTATTGTATCAAATTATGAGAAGGAACACTAACTGGGGGACAAACTTTGGAAATGACTCCACTTCTTGAGTCAGTACAGTCGTCCACTAATTAGATTGGAAAAAAAATAAATAGTTTGGATGATTAATGTCTTGAAGTTGTATATTGCTTTGGTAAAGGAGTGTTAAGTCAAAGCTAAGAGCAGCACGCCAGGAGGAAGGTCATTTATCTCCATTTGTTCCGTTATTTATGCAACTAAAAGGCTGCGTCCCTCGCCTCTCCATCAGCTGCCAAACATGTGAGGCGATCCAGCAGCTGTCTCATGGAGGCCGGATCACTAATAACTTCATTAGCACTTGGGATTTTCTCCTGGTCACGGCTCACTGCTGTTGCTTGCAGACTTTCAGCATGCAAACGCTGCCTTTGATTGGGAAAGAACCGCCAGGCTGTCTGCTCTGATCCTGTGCAGGGCTTGAGGGGAAACAATCTGCAACTTTAATAGTACTAATCAAAGAGCATGTGATTACTCCCCAGCGAGGCCATGTCATTGGTGGCAGTGATTGTGTGCAGGAAACTTCTCACCACTCCTATATTTCTGTCCAGGTCCTGTTTTCATTTTGAAGGCCTCTCGGTGCGAGGCGGCCACAAAGTGTCGGTCTGCGTAAGCTCTCGCTGCGGCGCGCTTGCCAATGTCAACCCTTCGCTCCAGGGAAGTAATTGTAAAAAAAAACTCTCGTGATTAATCGCAAAAAATATGGTCACTCATTTCGATAGGCTGATTATTCACACAAGTTAATTTAGGATAGGATAGGTCTTTATTGTCTTTGCACAAGTACAACAAAACTTTGTTTTCAGCACAAACCCGTTCAAGACGAGACAAACAAACAGTGTACAGGGTTACAGAACAGGAACGCTGATGGGTCGCCACAAGGCGCCCCGTAAAAGATAGGATAAAGGTAAATGCTGGGGAAGGATGAGTAAAAAAATATAATCTACACTCTTAGAAATAAGAGTGCTAAGTAGAACCATATAAGGTTCTTCGGCTCGTCCTCATAGGAGAACCCTTTTTGGCTCCAGGTAGAACCTTTTTATAAAGGTTCCACCTGGAACCCTTTTGGAGGGTTCTACCTAGAACTGTGTGTGTAAGGTTCCACCCAGAACCCCCCATGAGAGGTTCTACAAAGAACCCACGCAGGGAGTTCCACTAAGAACCCTTTCATGTTTCAAGGGTTTCATCTAGAACCCACACAGGGAGTTCCACTAAGAACCCTTTCGTATTTCAAGGGTTTCATCTAGAACCCACACAGGGAGTTCCACTAAGAACCCTTTTGTATTTCAAGACTTTCATCTAGAACCCACGCAGGGAGTTTCACTAAGAATCCTTTCGTATTTCAAGGGTTTCATCTAGAACCCACACAGGGAGTTCCACTAAGAACCCTTTCGTTTGTCAAGGGTTTCATCTAGAACCCATGCAGGGAGTTTCACTAAGAACCCTTTCAGGTTTCAAGGGTTTCATCTAGAACCCACACAGGGAGTTCCACAAAGAACTCTTTCATGTTTCAAGGGTTTCATCTAGACCTGACACAGGGGGTTCTAAAAACATCCCTTTTCAAAGGTTTTCACCGATAACCGTCTTGTCTTCTGAGGATTCTATAAAGAACCATATTGTATTCTACAGATCAGTTTGGTTCATATTATATTGTGGTCATTTATCATGTCGACATTGAACAAACATTTAAAAGATTTTAATGAGAAAAACATTTATTTAAAGATAGGCACCATTATTGGCAAATGTTATCAGGAAGTATGTCTCTGGTGACACAGGATCTTACCCATGCTTTCAACAATCCCTGAAGAACTCTTTCTTCCAAAAACGGTTCTCTGGATCAAAATAGTTCTTACTGGAACCCTTAGTGTTAGTGAGAACCCTTTTAAAACCAATTATTCAGAAAAGGGGTTTTAAAGGGTTCTCTGGATCAAAATGGTTCTTACTGGAACCATTAGCGTTACCAAGAACCCTTGAAAAACCCTTTCTTCGGGAAAGGGTTTTTCAGAAGCAAATGGTTCCAGTTAGAACCTCAGCCCTTGTAGAAGAACCCTTTTAGAACCCTTATTTCTAAGAGTGTAGACTGGGCTCCTAAGGGGTTCCAGTCTGGAGTGGGAAAAGAAAACCTCCATAGCAAAGCACATATACATATTAAGGTTCAAGGTTCAACTTTATTGTCCCCGCGGGGAAATTTGTCTTGGGCACAGTGCATCATTGCTTTCTTAACATACCCAAAAACAACAGAACAAAAACACAAGCACAAACACAACCACAACCATACAACTAACATTTAAACATCAGAACATGGAGCTTGATAGACATAGGTGGCACTTTGATGTAGGCATCAAATCTACAGTATGGAGATAAAGATAAAGTACCAATGTGCATTGCACTAGAGCTCATGGATAAAGTGCTGTGTGCTAAAGTGCTTAGTTCTAAAGTGCTATGTGCTAAAGTGCTATGTGCTAAAAAAAAAAGGTGCTAACCTATGTATTAAAATTCTATTGCACATTGTTGGTCAGCTTAATGAAGGCTGGGACAAATGATGATTGAAGGCGGTTAGATTTGCATAGTGGGACCCGGAGTCTTCTCCCTGATGGCAGGGTTCCATATTCAGGAAAGAGTGGATGTTGTGAGTTGGAAATAATTTTCTTAGCTTTTTTCCTAACTGCCTGCTCATAGATGCTCTGTATAGGCTCATATTCTTTCCTCCCTACGATTTTCATTGCCGTTTTAGGCATGCCGGCCAGTTTGCTTTTTAGCTTAACGGTTAGGTTGCCAAACCATGAGGTGATCCCGTATCTAATGATGCTCTCTACAATGGCACGGTACACTCTTAGAAATAAGGGTTCTAAAAGGGTTCTTCTACAAGGGCTGAGGTTCTAACTGGAACCATTTGCTTCTGAAAAACCCTTTCCCGAAGAAAGGGTTTTTCAAGGGTTCTTGGTAACGCTAATGGTTCCAGTAAGAACCATTTTGATCCAGAGAACCCTTTAAAACCCCTTTTCTGAATAATTGGTTTTAAAAGGGTTCTCACTAACACTAAGGGCTCCAGTAAGAACTATTTTGATCCAGAGAACCGTTTTTGGAAGAAAGAGTTCTTCAGGGATTGTTGAAAGCATGGGTAAGATCCTGTGTCACCAGGGACATACCTCCTGATAACATTTGCCAATAATGGTGCCTATCTTTAAATAAATGTTTTTCTCATTAAAATGTTTTGAATGTTTGTTCAATGTCAACATGATAAATGACCACAATATAATATGAACTAAACTGATCTGTAGAATACAATATGGTTCTTTATAGAACCCTCAGAAGACAAGACGGTTATCGGTGAAAACCTTTGAAAAGGGATGTTTTTAGAACCCCCTGTGTCAGATCTAGATGAAACCCTTGAAACATGAAAGAGTTCTTTGTGGAACTCCCTGTGTGAGTTCTAGATGAAACCCTTGAAACATGAAAGGGTTCTTAGTGGAACTCCCTGCATAGGTTCTAGATGAAACCCTTGACAAACGAAACGGTTCTTAGTGGAACTCCCTGTGTGGGTTCTAGATGAAACCCTTGAAATACGAAAGGGTTCTTAGTGGAACTCCCTGCGTGGGTTCTAGATGAAAGTCTTGAAATACAAAAGGGTTCTTAGTGGAACTCCCTGTGTGGGTTCTAGATGAAACCCTTGAAATACGAAAGGGTTCTTAGTGGAACTCCCTGCGTGGGTTCTAGATGAAAGTCTTGAAATACAAAAGGGTTCTTAGTGGAACTCCCTGTGTGGGTTTTAGATGAAACCCTTGAAATACGAAAGGGTTCTTAGTGGAACTCCCTGCATAGGTTCTAGATGAAACCCTTGACAAACGAAAGGGTTCTTAGTGGAACTCCCTGTGTGGGTTCTAAATGAAACCCTTGAAATACGAAAGGGTTCTTAGTGGAACTCCCTGCGTGGGTTCTAGATGAAAGTCTTGAAATACAAAAGGGTTCTTAGTGGAACTCCTTGCATAGGTTCTAGATGAAACCCTTGACAAACGAAAGGGTTCTTAGTGGAACTCCCTGTGTGGGTTGTAGATGAAACCCTTGAAACATGAAAGGGTTCTTAGTGGAACTCCCTGCGTGGGTTCTTTGTAGAACCTCTCATGGGGGGTTCTGGGTGGAACCTTACACACACAGTTCTAGGTAGAACCCTCCAAAAGGGTTCCAGGTGGAACCTTTATAAAAAGGTTCTACCTGGAGCCAAAAAGGGTTCTCCTATGAGGACGAGCCGAAGAACCATATATGGTTCTACTTAGCACTTTTATTTCTAAGAGTGTAGAAAATCATCATGATGTGGCTGCTTACGCCGTACAATCTTAATCTTCGCAAAAAATATAGCCTCTGTTGCAGTCTATTGTCAATATGTGTCTTCCAGCAGAGAAGATTATCAATATGAACCCCTAAATATTTACATGAGGATACCTGGGTGATTTCCTGATTTTTGATGACCACTGGCTCATGGTCAGTCACTTTCCTCGGATCCAAAACCATTTCCTGTGTCTTGGTCACATTTAAAATAAGATGGTTAGTGTCACACCACCTAATAAATAGGTCTATCTCGTCTTGGTACACAACATACATCTCCAGATATCTAGCAACAGAGGGGAGGGAGTGAGGGGGCCATGGTGGCAGGCTGCAGCTCTCAGGCGCTGCCCATCCGTCCATCACCCCTATGGGATTTGCGTCTAGGGCGTTGGATTGGGGTGGTGGGGTATGTGTGTGTGGCTTATATTTTTTGTGGATGCATGTGTTTGTGTAAGCCTGCCGCGTGTCTCTGTTCCGCGGCCTTGATGTCGTGCAGCCGATAAGTCCAAAGTCAAGACAAGAAGGGAGTTTGTTGTGTCTTGGCCACACTGTCCTTCAGGAGAGTCTCCAAGTCAGGGAAACAATCCAAGTTAGAATGTTTTGTATGCCAGTGAAAATAAAATCTGTTTTTCACTCGAAATGGTCTATGACTGGTCCTCAAAATGCATCCTACAGGGCAGACAGTACGACGTGATCCAGATCACAAGAGTGTCCACAGTTCTTCCCGCATCCTCCAATCATTTTGTGGCAGCTTTGGGCTACTTTGAAGACTGCCAGCAACTTGCAAAAGTGTACCGTATTTTCCGGACTATAAGGCGCACTTAAAATCCTTTCATTTTCTCAAAACCCCACAGCGCGCCTCATAACCCGCTGCGCCTAATGTACGGAATAATTCTGCTTTTGCTTACTGAACATCGAAGCTATTTTATTTGGTACATGGTGTAATGATAAGTGTGACCAGTAGATGGCAGTCAAACATAAGAGATACATGTAAACTGCAATATGACTCAAGTAAACACTAACATTTTAAATGTTCCATTGAAAATATAGAACGTTACATACGGCGCTCAAAAATGTATCAAAATGTTTTAGCGGGACTTTGGTAAGCTATGAAGCCACACCGCTTGATGTATTGTACTGTGCTTCAACATAGGAGTATTATTATGCTGTGTGTATAAGGTAAGACATATTATCTGGCATTTTGTTTCACAATATTATGCAAAAGCAACTTTTCTTACCTTCTGGTACCTGCTGATCTGTATTTGGGATCTGCATAAGTCCTGAAAATCAGCCCCTAAGATATATAGATATCTAATGTATTCATACATTGTTTATGTAGGATATACGCATGTATATAGAACCTCATCATATTGTTTCTTTAACTTAAAAATAGCTGACCGTTTTTTTAGGGTTAGGGTTAGGGTTAGGGTTAGGGTTGGGTTAGGGTTAGGGTTAGGGTTAGGGTTGTGTTAGAGTTAGGGTTAGGGTTAAGGTTAGGCTTAGTGTTAGGGTTAGAGTTAGGGTTGGGGTTTGGGTTAGATACAGTCCGTAGGTCCCTAAGATATATAGATATCTAATGTATTCATACATTGTTTATGTAGGATATACACATGTATATATAACCTCATTATATTGTTTCTTTAACTTAAAAATAGCTGACCGGTTTTTTAGGGTTAGGGTTAGGGTTGGGGTTTAGGATTAGGGCTAGGGTTAGGGTTAGGGTTAGGGCTAGGGTTGGGGTTAGGGTTGGGTTAGGGTTAGGGTTAGGGTTTGGGTTGTGTTACAGTTAGGGTTAGGGATAAGGTTTGGCTTAGTGTTAGGGTTAGGGTTAGGGTTGGGGTTAGGGTTAGATACAGTCTATCGGTCCCTAAGATATATAGATATCTAATGTATTCATACATTGTTTATGTTGGATATACGCATGTATATATAACCTAATCATATTGTTTCTTTAACTTAAAAATAGCCGACCGTTTTTTTAGGGTTAGGGTTAGGGTTAGGGTTAGGGTTTAGGATTAGGGTTAGGCTTAGGGTTGGGTTAGGGTTAGGGTTAAGGTTAGGGTTGTGTAACAGTTAGGGTTAGGGTTAAGGTTAGGCTGTGTGTTAGGGTTAGGGTTAGGGTTAGGGTTAGGGTTTAGGATTAGTGTTAGGGTTGGGTTAGGGTTAGGGTTAGGGTTAGGGTTAGGGTTGGGGTTGGGGTTAGGGTTAGGGTTAGGGTTGTGTTACAGTTAGGGTTAGGGTTAAGGTTAGGCTTAGTGTTAGGGTTAGGGTTCGAGTTAGGGTTTGGGTTAGATAGGGTTAGGGTTAGGGTTAGGGTTAGATACAGTCTATCGGTCCCTAAGATATATAGATATCTAATGTATTCATACATTGTTTATGTCGGATATACGCATGTATATATAACCTAATCATATTGTTTCTTTAACTTAAAAATAGCCGACCGTTTTTTTAGGGTTAGGGTTAGGGTTAGGGTTTAGGATTAGGGTTAGGGTTAGGGTTGGGTTAGGGTTAGGGTTAAGGTTAGGGTTGTGTAACAGTTAGGGTTAGGGTTAAGGTTAGGCTGTGTGTTAGGGTTAGGGTTAGGGTTAGGGTTTAGGATTAGTGTTAGATACAGTCTATCGGTCCCTAAGATATATAGATATCTAATGTATTCATACATTGTTTATGTAGGATATACGCATGTATATATAACCTAATCATATTGTTTCTTTAACTTAAAAATAGCTGACCGGTTTTTTAGGGTTAGGGTTGGGGTTTAGGATTAGGGTTAGGGTTAGGGTTAGGGTTGGGGTTGGGGTTGGGGTTAGGGTTAGGGTTAGGTTTGGGGTTGGGGATAGGGTTAGGATTAGGGTTAGGGTTAGGGTTAGGGTTAGGGTTAAGGTTAGGCTTAGTGTTAGGGTTAGGGTTAGGTTTGGGGTTTGGGTTAGATACAGTCCGTAGGTCCCTAAGATATATATATATCTAATGTATTCATACATTGTTTATGTAGGATTTACGCATGTATATATAACCTATTAATATTGTTTCTTTAACTTAAAAATAGCTGACCGTTTTTTTAGGGTTAGGGTTAGGGTTAGGGTTAGGGTTGGGGTTAGGGTTGGGGTTTAGGATTAGGATTAGGGATAGGGTTAGGGTTAGGGTTGGGGTTGGGGTTGGGGATAGGTTTAGGGTTAGGGTTAGGGTTGGGTTACAGTTAAGGTTAGGGTTAGGGTTAAGTTTAGGCTTAGTGTTAGGGTTAGGGTTAGGGTTGGGGTTTGGGTTAGATACAGTCCGTAGGTCCCTAAGATATATATATATCTAATGTATTCATACATTGTTTATGTAGGATCTACGCATGTATATATAAACTAATCATATTGTTTCTTTAACTTAAAAATAGCTGACCGGTTTTTTAGGGTTAGGGTTAGGTTTAGGGTTGGGGTTAGGGTTTGGTTAGGGTTAGGGTTAGGGTTAGGGTTAGTGTTGTGTTACAGTTACGGTTAGGGTTAAGGCTAGGCTTAGTGTTAGGGTTAGGGTTGGGGTTGGGGTTTTGTTTGGATACAGTCCGTAGGTCCCTAAGCTATATAGATATCTAATGTATTCATACATTGTTTATATAGGATATAAGCATGTATATTTAACCTAATCATATTGTTTCTTGAACTTAAAAATAGCCGACCGTTTTTTTAGGGTTAGGGTTAGGGTTAGGGTTAGGGTTAGGGTTAGGGTTATGGTTAGGGTTTAGGATTCGGGTTTGGGTTAGGGTTGGGTTAGGGTTAGGGTTAGGGTTGTGTAACAGTTAGGGTTAGGGTTAAGGTTAGGCTTAGTGTTAGGGTTAGGGTTAGGTTTGGGGTTTGGGTTAGATACAGTCCGTAGGTCCCTAAGATATATATATATATATCTAATGTATTCATACATTGTTTATGTAGGATTTACGCATGTATATATAACCTATTAATATTGTTTCTTGAACTAAAAAATAGCTGACCGTTTTTTTAGGGTTAGGGTTAGGATTAGGGTTAGGGTTGGGGTTAGGGTTGGGGTTTAGGATTAGGGTTAGGGATAGGGTTAGGGTTAGGGTTGGGGTTGGGGATAGGGTTAGGGTTAGGGTTAGGGTTGTGTTACAGTTAAGGTTAGGGTTAGGGTTAAGGTTAGGCTTAGTGTTAGGGTTAGGATTAGGGTTGGGGTTTGGGTTAGATACAGTCCGTAGGTCCCTAAGATATATATATATCTAATGTATTCATACATTGTTTATGTAGGATCTACGCATGTGTATATAAACTAATCATATTGTTTCTTTAACTTAAAAATAGCTGACCGGTTTTTTAGGGTTAGGGTTGGGGTTTAGGATTAGGGTTAAGGTTAGGGTTAGGGTTAGGGTTGGGGTTAGGGTTTGGTTAGGGTTAGGGTTAGGGTTAGGGTTGTGTTACAGTTAGGGTTAGGGTTAAGGCTAGGCTTAGTGTTAGGGTTAGGGTTAGGGTTGGGGTTTTGGTTAGATACAGTCCGTAGGTCCCTAAGCTATATAGATATCTAATGTATTCATACATTGTTTATATAGGATATACGCATGTATATATAACCTAATCATATTGTTTCTTGAACTTAAAAATAGCCGACCGTTTTTTTAGGGTTAGGGTTATGGTTAGGTTTAGGATTAGGGTTTGTGTTAGGGCTGGGTTAGGGTTAGGGTTAGGGTTGTGTAACAGTTAGGGTTAGGGTTAAGGTTAGGCTTAGTGTTAGGGTTAGGGTTAGGGTTTAGGATTAGGGTTAAGGTTAGGGTTGGGTTAGGTTCCTGGTTAAGGTTAGGGTTAGGGTTAGGGTTACGGTTAGGGGTTAGGGTTAGGGTTAGAGTTGTGTTACAGTTAGGGTTAGGGTTAAGGTTAGGCTTAGTGTTAGGTGTTGGGGGTTAGGGTTAGGGGTTAGGGTTAGGGTTAGGGTTAGGGGAAGGGGCTAGGCACTGTCCATCAACAGTCTGCCCAGTGACACCCCACCAGACGCACACCCCCCAGGGACCCCAAATGAACACCATCCAACGCGGTGTCAGACACATCAACCACTAATACATTTTTCAACATGCGACGCGTTTCGGCCTTCTTTGACCTCTTCAGGCATGTATTGTCTAAGCTTCAACATTTTTTACTCTCAACAGCATGATGTCCCCTCATCAGCTGGAGGCCAAATGGAGCAATTGGCAGGAGGAGGTTTTATTTGAGTGCTGCAGGGGGCGGGGCAATTGCTCACACCTGCAGTCGTTAGTCACTCCACTGATCACCAAGGGAAATATCTGGTGTTTCACAAATCATTCCAAAAATATCAAAATAAAAATTCATGGGTAATCACTGCACACAAAACAAATAATCACTGCAAACCAGCTGCAGGTAAAAAGGTCACGGCAAACAAATACAGGTAAGTATATCACTGCAAACAAATCCAGGTAAGTATTTCATAAATAACATCAGATAAATCCCCGGTGTCAGTGACCTCTGACCCCTATTTTAGGATGTGTCTGATTTTCTCAGAGCCCACACCGCATCAAACGATGCCAAATAGAGCCCCCGGGGGGCCGTACGAAGGGCAAGGCGCCACCCAACGGATAGACTGGAGGCACGGGCTAGTTAGGTGTTGGGGGTTAGGGTTAGGGGTTAGGGTTAGGTTTAGGGTTAGGGTTAGGGTTGGGGTTAGGGTTTGGTTAGGGTTAGGGTTAGGGTTGGGGTTTTGGTTAGATACAGTCTATAGGTCCCTAAGATATATAGATATCTAATGTATTCATACATTGTTTATATAGGATATACGCATGTATATATAACCTAATCATATTGTTTCTTTAACTTAAAAATAGCCCACCGTTTTTTTAGGGTTAGGGTTAGGGTTAGGGTTAGGGTTAGGGTTATGGTTAGGGTTTAGGATTAGGGTTAGGGTTAGGGTTGGGTTAGGGTTAGGGTTAGGGTTGTGTAACAGTTAGGGTTAGGGTTAAGGTTAGGCTTAGTGTTAGGGTTAGGGTTAGGGTTTAGGATTAGGGTTAGGGTTAGGGTTGGGTTAGGGTTCGGGTTAAGGTTACGGTTAGGGTTAGGGTTAGGGTTAGGGTTAGGGTTAGAGTTGTGTTACAGTTAGGGTTAGGGTTAAGGTTAGGCTTAGTGTTAGGGTTAGGGTTCGGGTTAAGGTTTGGGTTAGATAGGGTTAGGGTTAGGGTTAGGGTTAGGGTTAGATACAGTCTATCGGTCCCTAAGATATATAGATATCTAATGTATTCATACATTGTTTATGTAGGATATACGCATGTATATATAACCTAATCATATTGTTTCTTTAACTTAAAAATAGCTGACCGGTTTTTTAGGGTTAGGGTTGGGGTTTAGGATTAGGGTTAGGGTTAGGGTTAGTGTTAGGGTTAGGGTTAGGGTTAGGGTTGGGTTAGGGTTAGGGTTAGGGTTAGTTACAGTTAGGGTTAGGGTTAAGGTTAGGCTTAGTGTTAGGGTTAGGGTTGGGGTTTGGGTTAGATACAGTCTATAGGTCCCTAAGATATATAGATATCTAATGTATTCATACATTGTTTATGTAGGATTTACGCATGTATATATAACCTATTAATATTGTTTCTTGAACTTAAAAATAGCTGACCGTTTTTTTAGGGTTAGGGCAGCGTTTCTCAAAGTGTGGGGCGCGCCCCACTGGTGGGGAATAGAGACATGGCAGGTGGGGCGCGAGGAACGGGAGGAAATTTCACTTAAAACTTTTTTTTTAAATTATTATATTCTTAGATTTTTTTTTTTTTACTATGCTTTCATTTTCTATACACACTGTAAATCACTTTGTGATTCTGTCTGTGAAATCCGCTATATAAATAAATGGAAATTACCGGTACTTATTTTTACTGTAGGCTTTATATTTCTCGGTAGGAGCGAAAGTTTGACAGACATAGCAACAGTAACTAATGGGGGCGGAGCTAAGCGGAACAAACTTTCGCGCGGATGCGTAGCAGGCTAATGTGTGGATCACAATTACACAAATATATACATTTGTGACTCGCACCTCAAAGGTCGTCGAGCCAGAGCCAGCGCCTGCAGAGAAACAAAAATGTGACGGGCACACACTGTGTCATTCACCGGGAAGCACTCGCGTCAAGGCAGCTCAGCCCCGAACTCAATGAGGTTTTAACAGATGTTGTGAGCGCGGTAAATTTGATCAAAACACGACCACTGAAAGCGCGACTGTTCTCTGCACTGTGTGAGGAAATGGGAGCTGATCATACAGCCGTGCTGTTTCACAGTGAAGCAAGGTGGCTCTCCTGGGGGAAAGTGCTGTCACTTGCCCTGTCTTGCCAAATGCATAGCTCCTCCTTTTTTTTTTTTTTGCAAAGATTGCAAAGTGGCACTTTTATTGTATTTATTATTGAACTTGATGCAAGTTATTTGATTTATTATTGAACTTGATGCAAGTTATAACACTTTTTTTGATTTATTATTGAACTTGATGCAAGTTATAACACTTTTGTTTTATTTATTATTGAACTTGATGCAAGTTATAACACTTTTTTTGATTTATTATTGAACGTGATGCAAGTTATAACACTTTTTTTGATTTATTATTGAACTTGATGCAAGTTATAACACTTTTGTTTTATTTATTATTGAACTTGATGCAAGTTATAACACTTTTTTTTATTTATTATTGAACTTGATGCAAGTTATTTGATTTATTATTGAACTTGATGCAAGTTATAACACTTTTATTTGATTTATTATTGAACTTGATGCAAGTTATTTGACTTATTATTGAACTTTATGCAAGTTATAACACTTTTATTTGATTTATTATTGAACTTGATGCAAGTTATAACACTTTTATTTGATTTATTATTGAACTTGATGCAAGTTATAACACTTTTATTTGATTTATTATTGAACTTGATGCAAGTTATAACACTTTTTTTGATTTATTATTGAACTCGATGCAAGTTATAACAATTTTTTTGATTTATTATTGAACTTGATGCAAGTTATAACACTTTTTTTGATTTATTATTGAACTTGATGCAAGTTATAACACTTTTATTTGATTTATTATTGAACTTGATGCAAGTTATAACACTTTTCTTGATTTATTATTGAACGTGATGCAAGTTATAACACTTTTTTTGATTTATTATTGAACTTGATGCAAGTTATAACAGTTGTTTTTATTTATTATTGAACTTGATGGAAGTTATTTTATTTATTATTGAACTTGATGCAAGTTATACCACAGCTGCACAGTTATTTTATTTATTATTGAACTTAATGTTATTTTATGTTATTGAGTTTGAATGTATACAACTTGATGTTCAATAAATTTGAAAATGTTAAAGCTTGGCATTAGCGCTCTGTTGGGGCGATGGGGGCAGGTGGGGCTTGAAAACTCCCCCTTGTCCAAAGTGGGGGATGACAAAAAAAAGTTTGAGAACCACTGGGTTAGGGTTAGGGTTAGGGTTTAGGATTACAGTTAGGGTTAGGATTAGGGTTGGGGTTGGGGTTGGGGTTGGGGTTAGGGTTTGTTACAGTTAGGGTTAAGGTTAAGGTTATGCTTAGTGTTAGGGTTAGGGTTTGGGTTGGGGTTTGGGTTAGATACAGTCTATAGGTCCCTAAGATATATAGATATCTAATGTATTCATACATTGTTTATGTAGGATTTACGCCTGTATATATAACCTATTAATATTGTTTCTTTAACTTAAAAATAGCTGACCGTTTTTTTAGGGTTAGGGTTACGGTTAGGGTTAGGGTTTAGGATTAGGGTTAGGGTTAGGATTAGGGTTAGGGTTGGGGTTGGGGTTGGGGTTAGGGTTAGGATTAGGGTTAGGGTTAGGGTTGGGGATAGGTTTAGGTTTAGGATTAGGGTTAGGATTAGGATTAGGGTTAGGGTTAGGTATAAAGTTAAATAGTTGGTTAGGGTTTGGGCTAGGGTTGGGGTTTAGGGTTAGGGTTAGGGTTCGGGTTAGGGTTAGGGTTAGGGTTAGGGTTAGGGCTAGGGTTGTGTTAGGGTTAGGATTAGGGTTAGGGTTAGGGTTCGGGTTAGATACAGTCTATCGGTCCCTAAGATATATAGATTTCTAATGTATTCATGCATCGTTTATGTAGGATATACGCATGTATATATAACCTAATTATATTGTTTAGGGTTAGGGTTAGGGTATGGTTTAGGGGTTAGGGTTAGGTTTGGGGTTGGGGTTGGGGTTAGGATTGGGGTTAGGATTAGGATTAGGGTTAGGCATAAAAAAAAGAGTTGGTTAGGGTTAGGGCTAGGGTTGGGGTTTTGGATTAGGGTTAGGGTTAGGTTTAGGGTTAGGGCTAGGGTTGTGTTACAGTTAGGATTGGGGTTGGGGTTAGGGTTAGGGTTAGATACAGTCTATCGGTCCCTAAGATATATAGATATCTAATGCATTCATTTATTGTTTATGTAGGATATACGCATGTATATATAACCTAATCATATTGTTTAGGGTTAGGGTTAGGGTTAGGGTTAGGGTTAGGCATAAAGAAAAAGTGTTGGTTAGGGTTAGGGCTAGGGTTGGGGTTTAGGATTAGGTTTAGGGTTAGGGTTTGGGCTAGGTTTGTGTCAGGTTAGGGTTAGGGTTTGGGTTGGGGTTGGGGTTAGGATTAGGTTCAGGGTTAGGGTTAGGGTTAGATACAGTCCATAGGTCCCTAAGATATATAGATATCAAGTGTATTCATACATTGTTTATGTAGGATATACGCATGTATCTATAACCTCATCATATTGTTTCTTTAACTTAAAAATAGCTGACCGGTTTTTTAGGGTTAGGGTTAGGGTTAGGGTTAGGGTTAGGGTTAGGGTTAGGGTTAGTGTTAGGGTTAGGGTTAGGGTTAGGGTTAGGGTTAGGGTTGGGGTTAGGGTTGGGTTAGGGTTAGGGTTAAGGTTAGGTTTAGTGTTAGGGTTAGGGTTAGGGTTGGGGTTTGGGTTAGATACAGTCTATAGGTCCCTATGATATATAGATATCTAATGTATTCATACATTGTTTATGTAGGATTTACGCATGTATATATAACCTAATCATATTGTTTCTTTAACTTAAAAATAGCCCACCGTTTTTTTAGGGTTCGGGTTAGGGTTAGGGTTAGGGTTAGGGTTTAGGATTAGGGTTAGGGTTAGGGTTGGGTTAGGGTTAGGGTTAGGGTTGTGTAACAGTTAGGGTTAGGGTTAATGTTAGGCTTAGTGTTAGGGTTAGGGTTAGTGTTAGGGTTTAGGATTAGGGTTAGGGTTAGGGTTAGGGTTGGGTTAGGGTTCGGGTTAAGGTTAGGGTTAGGGTTAGGGTTAGGGGTTAGGGTTAGGATTAGGGTTAGATACAGTCTATCGGTCCCTAAAATATATAGATTTCTAATGTATTCATGCATTGTTTATGTAGGATATACGCATGTATACATAACCTAATCATATTGTTTAGGGTTAGGGTTAGGGTTAGGGTATGGTTTAGGGGTTAGGGTTAGGTTTGGGGTTGGGGTTGGGGTTAGGATTAGGGTTAGGATTAGGATTAGGGTTAGGCATAAAAAAAAGAGTTGGTTAGGTTTAGGGCTAGGGTTGGGGTTTTGGATTAGGGTTAGGGTTAGGTTTAGGGTTAGGGCTAGGGTTGTGTTAGAGTTAGGATTGGGGTTGGGGTTAGGGTTAGGGTTAGATACAGTCTATCGGTCCCTAAGATATATAGATATCTAATGCATTCATACATTGTTTATGTAGGATATACGCATGTATATATAACCTAATCATATTGTTTAGGGTTAGGGTTAGGGTTAGGCATAAAGAAAAAGTGTTGGTTAGGGTTAGGGCTAGGGTTGGGGTTTAGGATTAGGTTTAGGGTTAGGGTTTGGGCTAGGTTTGTGTCAGGTTAGGGTTAGGGTTTGGGTTGGGGTTGGGGTTAGGATTAGGGTTAGGATTAGGGTTAGGGTTAGGGTTAGATACAGTCCATAGGTCCCTAAGATATATAGATATCAAGTGTATTCATACATTGTTTATATAGGATATATGCATGTATATATAACCTCATCATATTGTTTCTTCAATTTAAAAATAGCTGACCGTTTTTTCCCCTTCTCTGGGATTATATTTCTAGTTTTGATCTCAGGCGTCTGGTCACTTATAGCCATACTTGCCAACCCTCACAAATTTTCCAGGAGGCTCCTGAAAATTAAATGCCTCTCCAGAAAATCTCCCGGGACAACCATTCTCCCGACTTTCTCCCGATTTCCAGCCGGACAACAAGGTACGCCCCCGACAGGTCCATGCGGACCTGAGTGAGGACAGCCTGTCGTCATGACCGCTTTTTCTGCATATAAACAGCGTGCCGGCCCACTCACGTTATAACATTTACGGCTTTTGGAGAGTGCACAACTGCACACTCAACAAGAAGGAGACGAAGCAGAAGAACGAAGAAGAGACAATCATGGCGACGACGAGTAAGAGGAAGAAGTACGCTTGCAATCATCAGAGAGGGTGTTGAGCATGGTTAGAAAGATAGTGACAGAGAATAGAACGAGGATGGACAATTCAACCCTAAACTCACTCCTTTCCTGCAAATTAAATTTCACAGATGCTGCCCATACCTATGCTCCTTCAAAGGCTGTGCTACTGGCTGCAAAGCATTGCACTTTCAAATACAACAATGAGTAGAGGAGTGTTATGTGTAAATAAATGAACACTGCAACTTAAATATTTATTTTATTTACAATATATATATATATATATATATATATATATATATATGTATGTGTGGGGGGAAAAAAATCACAAGACTATTTCATCTCTACAGGCCTGTTTCATGAGGGGTTCCCTCAATCATCAGGAGATTTTAATGGGAGCATTCACATACCATGGTTTATATAGGGCACAGAGTGGGTGGGTACAGGCTGGCGTAGGGGCGTGGTGATTGGCTCATGTGTTACCTAGGAGGTGTTTCCGTCTGTGGCGGCATGCTGTTACAATTTCGCTGCGCTTGTTGAGGGATGACAGGTCTGGATGGTAAATAATAAACAGTTTCTCTTTCAAGCATAGGTTGCATCTTTTATTACCACTATTGTAAGGTGTGCTGGATGCAAGAATTTGCCATGTTATTGAATATTCAACATTATTGTCTTTGAGGTCCCAAATGTGTTTGCTGAGTTCTGTGGTATTCCGCAGGTTTTGGTTCCTGAAAGAAGCCTTGTGATTGTTCCATCTGGTTTTAAACTCTCCCTCGGTTAATCCTACATATGTGTCGGATGTATTAATGTCCTTGCGTGTTACCTTAGATTGGTAAACAACTGATGTTTGTAAGCACCCCCCGTTGAGAGGGCAATCAGGTTTCTTGCGGCAGTTGCAGCCTTTGTTGGTTTTGGGGTCGCTCTGTCCGGGGGCCGACGGCTCATTTGCAATTGTTTTGTTGTGGTTTGAGATGATTTGTCGTATATTGTTCATACAGCTGTAGCTCAATTTAATGTTGTTCTTGTTGAATACTTTTCTTAGGGTGTTGTCTTTGGGGAAGTGTTTGTCAATCAGATTGAGGAATTTGTGGCCAATGTTAGTTGAGACGTTTTTGCTGTATGGGGGGTTGTACCAGATGATGTTGTTTCGTTTTCTGTTCTTTTTTGGTTGGTTTCCTGGCGTGGGTTCATAGGTGAGGGTGAAATTGTAACCGCTTTCATCAAGGGCTTTTTGGTACGGGGGGGTTGCTTAGTCAAATTCAGCTTTGCTAGATGACAGCATCAGCATATATATATGAAATGCTTGAATTTCAGTGAATTATAGCTATAAGTATAGTCCTCCCCCTTAACCCCGCCCCCCGCCCCCACCCACCTCAACTAATCTTTGGGTTTTGGGGAAAGTAGCAAGTCATGTCAAGTCAAAAGGCTCAAGTCCAAGTGAAGTCACAAGTCATTGACGTTAAAGTCTAAGTCCAGTTGCAAGTCTCTTTACATTTTGTCAAGTCGAGCCTAAAGTCATCAAATTCATGACTCAAGTCTGACTCGAGTCCAAGTCATGTGACTCGAGTCCACACCTCTGCTTAGTAGTCCCCAACATGAATACTTGTACATACTTATTAGTCCCCAACATGAACACTTGTACATACTTATTAGTCCACAACATGAATGCTTGTACATACTTATTAGTCCCCAACATGAATACTTGTACATACTTATTAGTCCCCAACATGAATACTTGTACATACTTATTAGTCCCCAACATGAACACTTGTACATACTTAGTAGTCCCCAACATGAATACTTGTACATACTTAGTAGTCCCCAACATGAATACTTGTACATACTTAGTGGTACCCAACATGTACATACTTATTAGTACCCAACATGTACATACTTATTAATCCCCAACATGAATACTTGTACATACTTATTAGTCCCCAACATGAATACTTGTACATACTTATTAGTCCCCAACATGAATACTTGTACATACTTATTAGTCCCCAACATGAACACTTGTACATACTTATTAGTCCCCAACATGAATGCTTGTACATACTTAGTAGTCCCCAACATGAATACTTGTACATACTTAGTAGTCCCCAACATGAATACTTGTACATACTTAGTGGTACCCAACATGTACATACTTATTAGTACCCAACATGTACATACTTAGTAGTCCCCAACATGTACATACTTAGTAGTACCCAACATGTACATACTTAGTAGTCCCCAACATGTACATACTTAGTAGTACCCAACATGTACATACTTATTAGTCCCCAACATTGGTTTCTTCAGAGAAAATAGATGTTGTGTAGGGAGTGTCAGCCCTAGGACAGATAAATAATTGCAAGGGTGGGAATAAGAATATGGATTTCATTTTGGACGCCACCCTCTGGCAGAGCCCGATGAAAGGACTCTGTGGGCCAGATTTGGACATCCCTGAACTAGACATCCAGATGTTGTTCCTTTAAGAATGCTATTAACACGGTTTAACGGGACATGTTTTTAAACTATTACAATTTGGAAAAACACAGTTTGTAGTCCCTTAAGTTACTTTGACCTTAAATACCGTACAAATCCAACGATCGCCTCGAGTCAAATACCCACAGTCGGTTGCATGGTCCACAAAAGCAACCTCCTGATGTACGTCACCTAACTAACTCATTACCTGTACCACAGGTCTTCATGCTGTTCTTGGTGTGTTCCTAGGTTTGGTGTCGAGTTCAGTTCCTAGCGCTCCTTGCCTTCCTTTGTGTACATTCTCGTTGCTAGGAGCGCTTAAGCTGATTAGTGTCTCCACCTGTTTGTTGATTAGTGTCTCCACATGCTGCCGCGACTAATTGCACACCCTTACATATGTTGGTCACTGGCGACAGATACGTTATTAATTTATCCATGTTAGCTTGGTGCTACTACTTCCTACACTGCAGATTATTTAGACTTAGACACAAGGGAAATTGTTCCACACAGTAGCTTAGTTACAAAGGATGGAAAGGATAATGCATGTATAAAGTAGACTAAAAATGTACCGTAGTAGCAATTTAAAATATAGCATATATGTAATATTTACATAATATATGTAATATTTGCCAAGATTCAAAATTTTATTTTAAACTGATAGTATTTTTAGCATTAACTCTGAAGACTTAGTGGCCACATGCGTGGACAGCACCTTTTAGCTCTTATTTCCAAAATTGTGTACACTACTGAATTGGGGTCTTATGGCCACTTATGTGGACACTTATACTGCCATCTGGTGGTGTCAGAAGAGTATAACATACAATGGAATTTGGAAAAAGAAAAAAAAAAGTGTAAAAATAAGAATTAGCACTAAACATGAAGTACACGTTTGTGTACTTATGGACTAAGTACATCATATCAAAAGATGATTCTTAGTTTTTATTCTAATTAGGGTGGCAAAGAGGAAATAAAAAAGCATGTAAACAAACAACTTGGGCCTTAAGAGATTAATAATGATATTTTTCTATTCTAGTGTAAAAATGGTAAAAAAAAAAAAAAAAAATACAAATTTAACTAATCAAATAAGATTTTTGTTTTCCCCTACATAAAAAAATCTTGTTAAAATATTCTGCAACATTTTGAGGATGCTTAATTCAACAATTGTAATAAGTCCGTGTGTTTTTGATGCTAAGCTAAGAAATCTAAGTTTACGCCTCGGCCGTCCCGTTTTGTATTTTGCCTCGTCGCTGGAAGTAAAAGAACTCTTACCTGCACGCTGCTTCCGCTCCTGGCCCGACTCCCGCGACCTTGACACACGACCCAGTCAGCATGTAGCAGTTAGCACGTCAGTGTGGATCTGACCATGTGTTTACAACGAACTGATCGGCGCATTAATGCTGACTAAGCAGTTTACACGATTGGTTGTGTTTGCTGCTGCTGTTTGTGTGCAATGTGGTGGCCCTTGCAATACTCCCACCCCCACCCCCACCCCCACCCCCCAGCCCCTACATTAGAGAGGAGGAGAGCCCGATGTGCACTTTGTGATTTATTGAGGCCCGCTCGCCCTTAAATCTCAGCCCAGATAAACGTTCTGACGTCTGCTTGAGCCGCGACGGCTGTTTCTTAACCCCTCTGACTCCCGCCCGCTCCCCTGCACTCCGGACCTGCTGAATGTGGGGCGCCGACTTATGCCGGGGCCCGGGAGCACTGAGGCAAATTGGCAGCACTGCCGTTGCAAATTGACAGCAGGGGGGCCCCAGTGGGCTGATGGGGAACATGTGAGGGCCCCAGTGAGGAGGAAGCACGTGAGTGACGGAGGAAGTCTCCATGCTGCAGCACACACATTTGCTCTCCGCGCGATCTAGATCAGGTGTGTCCAAAGTGCGGTCTGGGGCACACAACTCTTTTTTAACGGCCCGCTGCACAATTGCAACAACAACAGAAATATTGCTAAAAAATTGCAATGTTCTAATAACACAAAGCTGTTTTTTGTCATCGCTCAGAAATCATAATTAATCAAATTATTATGTTGTTATGAATTAAATGGTAAATGGGGTATATTTGTATAGCGCTTTTCTAACTCTTTGACATTATTTCCACATTCACCCATTCACACGCACATACACACACTGATGGCGGGAGCTGCCATGCATGGCGCAAACCACCACCCATCAGGAGCAAGGGTGAAGTGTCTTGCTCAAGGACACAACGGACGTGACTAGGTTGGTAGAAGCGAATTAATACTTGTACATACTTTTTAGTCCCCAACATGAATACTTGTACATACTTATTAGTACCCAACATGTACATACATATTAGTTCCCAACATGAATACTTGTACATACTTAGTAGTACACAACATGTACATACTTATTAGTCCCCAACATGAATACTTGTACATACTTATTAATCCCCAACATGAATACTTTTACATACTTATTAGTCCCCAACATGAATACTTGTACATACTTAGTAGTACCCAACATGTACATACTTATTAGTCCCCAACATCAATACTTGTACATACTTAGTAGTACCCAACATGTACATACTTTTTAGTCCCCAACATGAATACTTTACATACTTAGTAGTACCCAACATGTACATACGTATTATTCCCCAACATGAATACTTGTACATACTTAGTAGTACCCAACTTGAATATTTGTACATACTTAGTAGTACCAAACATGTACATACTTAGTAGTCCCCAACATGTACATACTTATTAGTCCCCAACATGTACATATTTATTAGTACCCAACATGAATACTTGTACATATTTAGTAGTACCCAACATGTACATACTTATTAGTCCCCATAATCAATACTTGTACATACTTAGTAGTACCCAACATGTACATACTTTTTAGTCCCCAACATGAATACTTTTACATACTTAGTAGTACCCAACATGAATACTTGTACATACTTAGTAGAACCCAACATGTACATACTTATTAGTCCCCAATATGAATACTTGTACATACTTAGTGGTCCCCAACATGAATACTTGTACATACTTAGTAGTACCCAACATGTACATACTTAGTAGTCCCCAACATGTACATACTTATTAGTCCCCAACATGTACATACTTAGTAGTCCCCAACATGTACATACTTAGTAGTACCCAACATGTACATACTCATTAGCCCCCAACATGTACATACGTAGTAGTACCCAACATTGCATGCTTAGTAGTCCCCAACATGTACATACTTAGTAATACCCAACATGTACATACTTAGTGGTACCCAACATGTGCATACTTAGTAGTCCCCAACATGTACATACTTAGTAGTACCCAACATGTACATACTTAGTAGTACCCAACATGTACATACTTTTTAGTCCCCAACATGAATACTTTTACATACTTAGTAGTACCCAACATGAATACTTGTACATACTTAGTAGTACCCAACATGTACATACTTATTAGTCCCCAATATGAATACTAGTACATACTTAGTAGTACCCAACATGTACATACTTATTAGTCCCCAATATGAATACTTGTACATACTTAGTAGTACCCAACATGTACATACTTATTATTAGTCCCCAACATGAATACTTGTACATACTTAGTAGTACCCAACATGAATATTTGTACATACTTAGTAGTCCCCAACATGTACATACTAATTAGTCCCCAACATGTACATACTTAGTAGTACCCAACATTGCATGCTTAGTAGTCCCCAACATGTACATACTTAGTAGTACCCAACATGTACATACTAGTACCCAACATTGCATGCTTAGTAGTACCCAACATGTACATACTTAGTAGTACCCAACATGTACATACTTAGTAGTACCCACCATTGCATGCTTAGTAGTCCCCAACATGTACATACTTAGTAGTCCCCAACATGTACATACTTAGTAGTACCCAACATGTACATACTCATTAGCCCCCAACATGTACATACTTAGTAGTACCCAACATTGCATGCTTAGTAGTCCCCAACATGTACATACTTAGTAATACCCAACATGTACATACTTAGTGGTACCCAACATGTGCATACTTAGTAGTCCCCAACATGTACATACTTAGCAGTACCCAACATGTACATACTTAGTAGTACCCAACATGTACATACTTTTTAGTCCCCAACATGAATACTTTTACATACTTAGTAGTACCCAACATGAATACTTGTACATACTTAGTAGTACCCAACATGTACATACTTATTAGTCCCCAATATGAATACTAGTACATACTTAGTAGTACCCAACATGTACATACTTATTATTAGTCCCCAACATGAATACTTGTACATACTTAGTAGTACCCAACATGAATATTTGTACATACTTAGTAGTCCCCAACATGTACATACTAATTAGTCCCCAACATGTACATACTTAGTAGTACCCAACATGTACATACTTATTAGTCCCCAACATGTACATACTTAGTAGTACCCAACATTGCATGCTTAGTAGTCCCCAACATGTACATACTTAGTAGTACCCAACATGTACATACTAGTACCCAACATTGCATGCTTAGTAGTACCCAACATGTACATACTTAGTAGTACCCAACATGTACATACTTAGTAGTACCCACCATTGCATGCTTAGTAGTCCCCAACATGTACATACTTAGTAGTACCCAACATGTACATACTTAGTAGTACCCAACATTGCATGCTTAGTAGTCCCCAACATGTACATACTTAGTGGTACCCAACATGTGCATACTTAGTAGTACCCAACATGTACATACTTAGTAGTACCCAACATGTACATACTTAGTAGTACCCAACATTGCATGCTTAGTAGTCCCCAACATGTACATACTAATTAGTCCCCAACATGTACATACTTAGTAGTACCCAACATGTACATACTTATTAGTCCCCAACATGTACATACTTAGTAGTACCCAACATTACATGCTTAGTAGTCCCCAACATGTACATACTTAGTAGTACCCAACATGTACATACTAGTACCCAACATTGCATGCTTAGTAGTACCCAACATGTACATACTTAGTAGTACCCAACATGTACATACTTAGTAGTACCCACCATTGCATGCTTAGTAGTCCCCAACATGTACATACTTAGTAGTACCCAACATGTACATACTTAGAAGTACCCAACATTGCATGCTTAGTAGTCCCCAACATGTACATACTTAGTGGTACCCAACATGTGCATACTTAGTAGTACCCAACATGTACATACTTAGTAGTACCCAACATGTACATACTTAGTAGTACCCAACATTGCATGCTTAGTAGTCCCCAACATGTACATACTTAGTAGTACCCAACATGTACATAATTTTTAGTCCCCAACATGAATACTTTTACATACTTAGTAGTACCCAACATTAATACTTGTACATACTTAGTAGTACCCAACATGAATACTTGTACATACTTAGTAGTGCCCAACATGTACATACTTATTATTCCCCAATATGAATACTTGTACATACTTAATAGTACACAACATGTACATACTTATTATTAGTCCCCAACATGAAAACTTGTACATACTTAGTAGTACCCAACATGAATATTTGTACATACTTAGTAGTACCCAACATGTACATACTTAGTAGTCCCCAACATGTACATACTTATTAGTCCCCAACATGTACATACTTAGTAGTACCCAACATGAATACTTGTACATACTTATTAGTACCCAACATATTCATACTTATTAGTCCCCAACATGAATACTTGTACAAACTTAGTAGTACCCAACATGTACATACTTATTAGTCCCCAACATGAATACTTGTACATATTTTTTAGTCCCCAACATGAATACTTGTACATACTTAGTAGTACCCAACATGTACATACTTATTAGTCCCCAACATCAATACTTGTACATACTTAGTAGTCCCCAACATGTACATACTTAGTAGTACCCAACATGTACATACTTATTAGTCCCCAACATGTACATACTTAGTAATACCCAACATTGTACGCTTAGTAGTCCCCAACATGTACATACTTAGTAGTACCCAACATTGCATGCTTAGTAGTACCCAACATGTACATACTTAGTAGTACCCGACATGTACATACTTAGTAGTACTCGACATGTGCATAGTGCCAGTGTTTTTATTTGCAGCTGACTGTGTTCCCTGTAGGGGTTGAACAAGTCCACAGTCTCATGACCCCAAGTAGAGTTCATGTGCTCTGAAGGCCAACCTGAGAGGCTGCTATCATTGCTCCCTGATGGAGGCACAAACAACTCCTAAATATAAAATACTTGACTCATCTTTCCAGACACGTCGGGAAAAAAGCAGGTGAGTAAGTGAACTGAGGCTCCAGTCGCCTAGGGGCCATGTTGTTAGGAGCTGGTCTGGTATTAGCGTCAACAATACCGTGATGAAGGTCTGAGGTGTAGGGAGCGTCCACATGATGACTTCACCTGGGATGAACCCTCACGCCTCTCCACTCGCTCTGACAGTTGTTTTGCGCGCCTCTCGTACCGACGCTTTATGACTCGAGCTTCTAAAAACCTTTATGAGATGTTTCATGATTTTTTTCGAAAAGAAAACCTGTAACGTACTTGTTCGTACAGTAACACATACTTGCCAACCCTCCCGGATTTTCCGGGAGACTCCCAAAATTCAGCGCCTCTCCCGAAAACCTCCCGGGACAAATTTTCTCCCGAAAAACTCCCGAAATTCAGGCGGACCTGAGTGACGTGTTGACAACACACAACAACAGTGTCTACCGTAAAGCAGTTTGTCTGCCGTAAACAGCAATGTTGTGACACTTTTAAACAGGACAATACTGCCATCTACTGTACATGCATATGTGACCCACCCATAATGTGTCACATTTTTGTGTTGATTTATTTATTTTATTTTGTGGTTTGAATTCGTTTTTGGAGCTGTCATTACACATTTATCAGTATTCACATTGGTCAGTAGGGGGCAGTAGGGCGTTTCTTCCCAATTGAATGCTATCACCTGCAGACCGGAAGTGTCTTGTCATTCTGATGAGCGCGACCAGTCTGTGAACAATTGAAACGTCCTGTGTGCTTTTTCCTCCTGTATAACAGGTTAGTTTTGGTGAATCAACTCACTGAATAATATCCATGTGATCTTTATAAGTTTAAGTACACATTCTGATGGTGGAGCCTAACTCTAAAGTGTTTGTGAGTTGTAGTTTGTAAATGAACACTGAAATTCAAGTATTTATTTTATTTATATATATATATATATATATATATATATATATATATATATATATACATATATATATATATATATATATATATATATATATATATATATATATATATATATATATATATAGCTAGAATTCACTGAAAGTCAAGTATTTCTTATATATATATATATATATATATATATATATATCTTAACCACGCCCCCGCCCCACCCCCGACCACGCCCCCCCCACCTCCCGAAATCGGAGGTCTCAAGGTTGGCAAGTATGCAGTAACACAATAGACACTTTATTTGGTACACCTGTGCCATTTATTGCCATCCAAAACAGGATTTACATTAAAAAGGACACATTTATTAACACAATAGTAATGCCCATTTTTTAAATAATGCAACGTCGTATTTACCAGGCTATGGAGCACGCCCGCACCACATTTTGGAATAAGTAAATATTTTTACATATATTAGGTGCACCTGACTATAAGCCGCAGATATATATATATATATATATATATATATATATATATATATATATATATATATATATATATATATATATATATATATATATATATATATATATATGTATATATATATGTATATATATATATATATCGGTTTGAAAGATTTTGTAAATGTTTATCCATATTAAAATATCTTTATAAGGTTTTATTGATTTATACCTAATTGTTTCCAACGGTGTCTGCAATGCGGCAGTAAAAGGGTTGATCAAACAAAACAGAAGTCATTGTCATTGCAGAAGCTAGCTCTCCAACCAGCTAAAAATAACTCAACGGTGACGTTTTGGTGAATTTACGAAACTGGAACAATGCAAAAGGAATGCCACTGTAAGTTAATATTACTAACACAGGCACTCGTAATCATGTTAGCATATTAGCTAATGCTAACGATGTTAGCTTCAATAGATTACGATAGCACGTCAGAAATATGCATGAAAACACTCCTACAGACGTCACACATGGGACGGTTGAGTTGGTATTTAATTGTTTTAGTTATATTGTAAAACTTACAAACATTGCTTGGAGTGATGAATGAAGAACTTTTTTGAGCAGAAACACAATGGATGAATACGTCAGGTTCAAGGAACGAAACTGGAAGTACATTTTCAACATTTTGGCTAATTGTTATTATGACTGTATTTACATTATTCACATGTGAATAATGCTGTATAATAGACTGTATTTATATTATTCACATGTGAATAATGCTGTATAATGACTGTATTTATGTTATTCACATGTGAATAATGCTGTATAATAGACTGTATTTATATTATTCACATGTGAATAATGCTGTATAATAGACTGTATTTATATTATTCACATGTGAATAATGCTGTATAATGACTGTATTTATGTTATTCACATGTGAATAATGCTGTATAATAGACTGTATTTATATTAATGCTGTATAATAGACTGTATTTATGTTATTCACATGTGAATAATGCTGTATAATAGACTGTATTTATATTAATGCTGTATAATAGACTGTATTTATGTTATTCACATGTGAATAATGCTGTATAATCGACTGTATTTATATTAATGCTGTATAATAGACTGTATTTATATTATTCACATGTGAATAATGCTGTATAATAGACTGTATTTATATTATTCACATGCGAATAATGCTGTATAATAGACTGTATTTATATTATTCACATGAGAATAATGCTGTATTACAGACTGTATTAATATTATTCACATGTGAATAATGCTGTATAATAGACTGTATTTATATTATTCACATGTGAATAATGCTGTATAATGACTGTATTTATGTTATTCACATGTGAATAATGCTGTATAATAGACTGTATTTATATTATTCACATGTGAATAATGCTGTATAATAGACTGTATTTATATTATTCACATGTGAATAATGCTGTATAATGACTGTATTTATGTTATTCACATGTGAATAATGCTGTATAATAGACTGTATTTATATTAATGCTGTATAATAGACTGTATTTATGTTATTCACATGTGAATAATGCTGTATAATAGACTGTATTTATATTAATGCTGTATAATAGACTGTATTTATGTTATTCACATGTGAATAATGCTGTATAATCGACTGTATTTATATTAATGCTGTATAATAGACTGTATTTATATTATTCACATGTGAATAATGCTGTATAATAGACTGTATTTATATTATTCACATGCGAATAATGCTGTATAATAGACTGTATTTATATTATTCACATGAGAATAATGCTGTATTACAGACTGTATTAATATTATTCACATGTGAATAATGCTGTATAATAGACTGTATTTATATTATTCACATGTGAATAATGCTGTATAATAGACTATTTATACTATTCACATGTGAATAATGCTGTATAATAGACTGTATTTATATTATTCACATGTGAATAATGCTGTATAATAGACTGTATTTATGTTATTCACATGCGAATAATGCTGTATAATAGACTGTATTTATATTATTCACATGTGAATAATGCTGTATAATAGACTATTTATATTATTCACATGTGAATAATGCTGTATAATAGACTGTATTTATATTTTTCACATGTGAATAATGCTGTATAATAGACTGTATTTATGTCATTCACATGTGAATAATGCTGTATAATAGACTGTATTTATATTATTCATATGTGAATATTGCTGTATAATAGACTATTTATACTATTCACATGTGAATAATGCTGTATAATAGACTGTATTTATATTATTCACATGTGAATAATGCTGTATAATAGACTGTATTTATGTCATTCACATGTGAATAATGCTGTATAATAGACTGTATTTATATTATTCACATGTGAATATTGCTGTATAATAGACTATTTATACTATTCACATGTGAATAATGCTGTATAATAGACTGTATTTATATTATTCACATGTGAATAATGCTGTATAATAGACTGTATTTATATTTTTCACATGTGAATAATGCTGCATAATAGATTGTATTTGTATTAATCACATGTGAATAATGCTGTATAATAGACTGTATTTATATTTTTCACATGTGAATAATGCTGTATAATAGACTGTATTTATATTTTTCACGTGTGAATAATGCTGTATAATAGACTGTATTTATATTATTCACATGTGAATATTGCTGTATAATAGACTATTTATACTATTCACATGTGAATAATGCTGTATAATAGACTGTATTTATATTATTCACATGTGAATAATGCTGTATAATAGACTGTATTTATATTTTTCACATGTGAATAATGCTGCATAATAGATTGTATTTGTATTAATCACATGTGAATAATGCTGTATAATAGACTGTATTTATATTTTTCACATGTGAATAATGCTGTATAATAGACTGTATTTATATTATTCACATGTGAATAATGCTGTATAATAGACTGTATTTATATTATTCACATGTGAATAATGATGTATTATAGACTGTATTTTTATTATTCACATGTGAATAATTCTGTTTAATAGACTGTATTTATATTATTCACATGTGAATAATGCTGTATAATAGACTGTATTTATATTATTCACATGTGAATAATGCTGTATAATAGACTGTATTTATATTATTCACATGTGAATAATGCTGTATAATAGACTGTATTTATATTTTTCACATGTGAATAATGCTGTATAATAGACTGTATTTATATTATTCACATGTGAATAATGCTGTATAATAGACTGTATTTATATTATTCACATGTGAATAATGCTGTATTACAGACTGTATTTATATTATTCACATGTGAATAATGCTGTATAATAGACTGTATTTATATTATTCACATGTGAATAATGCTGTATTACAGACTGTATTTATATTATTCACATGTGAATAATGCTGTATAATAGACTGTATTTTTATTATTCACATGTGAATAATGCTGTATAATAGACTGTATTTATATTTTTCACATGTGAATAATGCTGTATAATAGACTGTATTTATATTATTCACATGCGAATAATGCTGTATAATAGACTGTATTTATATTATTCACATGCGAATAATGCTGTATAATAGACTGTATTTATATTATTCACATGTGAATAATGCTGTATAATAGACTGTATTTATAATATTCACATGTGAATAATGCTGTATAATAGACTGTATTTATATTATTCACATGCGAATAATGCTGTATAATAGACTGTATTTATATTATTCACATGTGAATAATGCTGTATAATAGACTGTATTTATATTTTTCACATGTGAATAATGCTGTATAATAGACAGTATTTATATTATTCACATGTGAATAATGCTGTATAATAGACTATTTATATTATTCACATGTGAAAAATGCTGAATAATAGACTGTATTTATATTTTTCACATGTGAATAATGCTGTATAATAGACTGTATTTATATTATTCACATGTGAATATTGCTGTATAATAGACTATTTATACTATTCACATGTGAATAATGCTGTATAATAGACTGTATTTATATTATTCACATGTGAATAATGCTGTATAATAGACTGTATTTATATTTTTCACATGTGAATAATGCTGCATAATAGATTGTATTTGTATTAATCACATGTGAATAATGCTGTATAATAGACTGTATTTATATTTTTCACATGTGAATAATGCTGTATAATAGACTGTATTTATATTTTTCACGTGTGAATAATGCTGTATAATAGACTGTATTTATATTATTCACATGTGAATATTGCTGTATAATAGACTATTTATACTATTCACATGTGAATAATGCTGTATAATAGACTGTATTTATATTATTCACATGTGAATAATGCTGTATAATAGACTGTATTTATATTTTTCACATGTGAATAATGCTGCATAATAGATTGTATTTGTATTAATCACATGTGAATAATGCTGTATAATAGACTGTATTTATATTTTTCACATGTGAATAATGCTGTATAATAGACTGTATTTATATTATTCACATGTGAATAATGCTGTATAATAGACTGTATTTATATTATTCACATGTGAATAATGATGTATTATAGACTGTATTTTTATTATTCACATGTGAATAATTCTGTTTAATAGACTGTATTTATATTATTCACATGTGAATAATGCTGTATAATAGACTGTATTTATATTATTCACATGTGAATAATGCTGTATAATAGACTGTATTTATATTATTCACATGTGAATAATGCTGTATAATAGACTGTATTTATATTTTTCACATGTGAATAATGCTGTATAATAGACTGTATTTATATTATTCACATGTGAATAATGCTGTATAATAGACTGTATTTATATTATTCACATGTGAATAATGCTGTATTACAGACTGTATTTATATTATTCACATGTGAATAATGCTGTATAATAGACTGTATTTATATTATTCACATGTGAATAATGCTGTATTACAGACTGTATTTATATTATTCACATGTGAATAATGCTGTATAATAGACTGTATTTTTATTATTCACATGTGAATAATGCTGTATAATAGACTGTATTTATATTTTTCACATGTGAATAATGCTGTATAATAGACTGTATTTATATTATTCACATGCGAATAATGCTGTATAATAGACTGTATTTATATTATTCACATGCGAATAATGCTGTATAATAGACTGTATTTATATTATTCACATGTGAATAATGCTGTATAATAGACTGTATTTATAATATTCACATGTGAATAATGCTGTATAATAGACTGTATTTATATTATTCACATGCGAATAATGCTGTATAATAGACTGTATTTATATTATTCACATGTGAATAATGCTGTATAATAGACTGTATTTATATTTTTCACATGTGAATAATGCTGTATAATAGACAGTATTTATATTATTCACATGTGAATAATGCTGTATAATAGACTATTTATATTATTCACATGTGAAAAATGCTGAATAATAGACTGTATTTATATTTTTCACATGTGAATAATGCTGTATAATAGACTGTATTTATATTATTCACATGTGAATAATGCTGTATAATAGACTGTATTTATATTATTCACATGTGAATAATGTTGTATAATAGACTGTATTTATATTATTCACATGCGAATAATGCTGTATAATAGACTGTATTTATTTTATTCACATGTGAATAATGCTGTATAATGACTGTATTTATGTTATTCACATGTGAATAATGCTGTATAATAGACTGTATTTGTATTATTCACATGTGAATAATGCTGTATAATAGACTGTATTTATATTATTCACATGTGAATAATGCTGTATAATAGACTGTATTTATATTATTCACATGTGAATAATGCTGTATAATAGACTGTATTTATATTAATCACATGTGAATAATGTTGTATAATAGACTGTATTTATATTATTCACATGCGAATAATGCTGTATAATAGACTGTATTTATATTATTCACATGTGAATAATGTTGTATAATAGACTGTATTTATATTTTTCACATGTGAATAATGCTGTATAATAGACTGCATTTATATTATTCACATGTGAATAATGCTGTATAATAGACTGTATTTATATTATTCACATGCGAATAATGCTGTATAATGGACTGTATTTATATTATTCACATGTGAATAATGCTGTATAATAGACTGTATTTATATTATTCACATGCGAATAATGCTGTATAATGGACTGTATTTATATTATTTACATGTGAATAATGCTGTATAATAGACTGTATTTATATTATTCACATGCGAATAATGCTGTATAATAGACTGTATTTATATTATTCACATGTGAATAATGTTGTATAATAGACTGTATTTATATTTTTCACATGTGAATAATGCTGTATAATAGACTGTATTTATATTTTTCACATGTGAATAATGCTGTATAATAGACTGTATTTATATTATTCACATGTGAATAATGATGTATTATAGACTGTATTTATATTATTCACATGTGAATAATTCTGTTTAATAGACTGTATTTATATTATTCACATGTGAATAATGCTGTATAATAGACTGTATTTATATTATTCACATGTGAATAATGCTGTATAATAGACTGTATTTATATTTTTCACATGTGAATAATGCTGTATAATAGACTGTATTTATATTATTCACATGTGAATAATGCTGTATAATAGACTGTATTTATATTATTCACATGTGAATAATGCTGTATTACAGACTGTATTTATATTATTCACATGTGAATAATGCTGTATAATAAACTGTATTTATATTATTCACATGTGAATAATGCTGTATTACAGACTGTATTTATATTATTCACATGTGAATAATGCTGTATAATAGACTGTATTTATATCATTCACATGTGAATAATGCTGTATAATAGACTGTATTTATATTTTTCACATGTGAATAATGCTGTATAATAGACTGTATTTATATTATTCACATGTGAATAATGCTGTATAATAGACTGTATTTATATTATTCACATGTGAATAATGCTGTATTACAGACTGTATTTATATTATTCACATGTGAATAATGCTGTATAATAAACTGTATTTATATTTTTCACATGTGAATAATGCTGTATTACAGACTGTATTTATATTATTCACATGTGAATAATGCTGTATAATAGACTGTATTTATATCATTCACATGTGAATAATGCTGTATAATAGACTGTATTTATATTTTTCACATGTGAATAATGCTGTATAATAGACTGTATTTATATTTTTCACGTGCGAATAATGCTGTATAATAGACTGTATTTATATTATTCACATGCGAATAATGCTGTATAATAGACTGTATTTATATTATTCACATGTGAATAATGCTGTATAATAGACTGTATTTATAATATTCACATGTGAATAATGCTGTATAATAGACTGTATTTATATTATTCACATGCGAATAATGCTGTATAATAGACTGTATTTATATTATTCACATGTGAATAATGCTGTATAATAGACTATTTATATTATTCACATGTGAAAAATGCTGTATAATAGACTGTATTTATATTTTTCACATGTGAATAATGCTGTATAATAGACTGTATTTATATTATTCACATGTGAATAATGCTGTATAATAGACTGTATTTATATTATTCACATGTGAATAATGCTGTATAATAGACTGTATTTATATTATTCCCATGCGAATAATATTGTATAATAGACTGTATTTATATTATTCACATGCGAATAATGCTGTATACTAGACTGTATTTATATTTTTCACATGTGAATAATGCTGCATAATAGATTGTATTTATATTATTCACGTGTGAATAATGCTGTATAATAGACTGTATTTATATTATTCACATGCGAATAATGCTGTATAATAGACTGTATTTATATTATTCACATGTGAATAATGCTGTATAATAGACTGTATTTATATTATTCACATGTGAATAATGCTGTATAATAGACTGTATTTATATTATTCACATGTGAATAATGCTGTATAATAGACTGTATTTATATT